>NC_089597.1:25086905-25286905 GCF_019320115.1 Miscanthus floridulus | reverse complement strand
GATAATACAAATGTTGATCGACTAGGCCGTGAGAGAGGGTGGTGTGACGAGAGTGGCGGTGCTTCGCTCCACCGTATATATGTTTCTACACATGGGTGAACGAGGGCGGCGGTGATCCGCCGTATAAACCCTAAACCCTAGGGCGAACGAGGGCGGCGGTGCTCCGCCGTATAAATCCTAAACCCTAGGGCGAATGAGGGTGGCGGTGCTCCACCGTATAAACCCTAAACCCTAGGGCGAACAAGGGCGGCGGTGCTCCGCTGTATACATAGAAACGCATGGGCGAACGAGGGTGGTGGTGCTCTGTGACGTATATATACATGCATATGAATACAAATGACAAAAACATATGGATCATGATCGAGGACAAGGACGTACAGCAAGACTAGCGGCATGGTCTCGATGTCGGCGTAGAGTGGGCTGGGGTGGTGGTCGGCGCAGCAGAGCGGGCCGGGCCATGTCGGCGCGGTGGCGACCGACGTCGGGGGCGTGCACACTACGGTCTCTGCTGACGACAATGACATGAGGTGGGCTGGGCTAGGGGCGGTGCTCGGCATGAACTGCTAGGGGCGGTAACACGGTGGAGGCGGCCGGCGTGCTAATGATGATGACGTGAGGTGGGCCGGGCCGCGGATGCGCGTGAGGCGGTGGCGACGACCAGCGTCGGGCGGGGTGGCGGTGGCATCCTCAGTGTGGCGGGCCGGGTGGCGTGGGCGTAGCAGGGGAGAGGAATCGATGATGGCGCACGTGGCGGTGAAGATCGACAATGCAAGGAAGAAGATGGGGTGACGAGGGGTTTGGGCATAGGCATATATATGCCACACCCCTTTACTCCCGGTGCTAGCCCTCCACCGACGAGGAAGACCGGCGGCGCAGCGTCGGCGGCCATTCGCACGAGGCGACTGAGGCGAGGCGGCCGACTGGCCGGGGTACTGCGCGAGGCGAGGCGGGGCAGGCTCTAGTGTTGTGGGCTGGCTGGCTCTCCGGTGTTGGGGGCGGCCAGAGAGGCGTCGGCGGCCGAACGAGGCGAGGCGTGGGCTCTGATGTCACGGCGGCGGGCTGATGCACGGGGGCCGAGCGACCGGCGTCGGGCGGGGTGGCGACCGGTGTGCGGCAGCGTCGGTGTTCGAGGTGGGGTGGCGACCGATGTGCAGCAGCGACAGGCGTGCGACAGCACCGGCAGGGGAAGACGAATCGGTGGCGGCGCGAGGAAGAAGAGAGAAAGGGCGGCGGTGTTCGACGAGGAAGAAGAGGAGGGGATGGATCTACGCCAGGCACTGGCGCTTATATACCAGGGAGATTTACTCCCGGTGCCAGCCATCAGCCGGGAGTAAAGGTCCTTTACTCCCAGTGCGTGTTACCAACCGGGAGTAAAGGTATACCTTACCTTACTCCCGGTTGGTAACACGCACCGGGAGCAAAGATTTTTTTTTTGGCGAGCCACGAAACTGCAGCCCATCTTTACTCCTGGGTGGGTTTCCCACCCGGGAGTAAAGGTGGGCTGCAGTTTCGTTTCCCGCATGTTTTGAGCAAATTTTTTAATAGAAATGTAATAGTCTTGTTAAATACATAGTAAATTAAATAAAAGGCATAAAATTATTTTGTTAAAAATATGGATTTTCTTTTTCTTTATTGCACATAGGAAAAATCTATAACCTAACTTTTTTATTTTTTGTTATAATTATAAAACATAATATAACTAATATTTATTATTTTGTTAATGCAAAAATGTAGTGTTTAATTAAAATTATTAAAACTATTGGTTTTGGATAGGAAATTTGTTTTCACATCATTTTAACGTTAATATTTTAATTTTTCATCACTCAATATCCTAATTTAACTTTTCGAGAGAGAAATCCCAACAAATCAAACATTGATTTAATTTGAAACATGGCATAATAAACATCTGAATTCACAATTATTACATAATATCTCAAACACACACTACATTAAATCACTATATCATCAAGTGGGCACAGCAGTGAACTTCTTCTTTACGTATGTCCCTTGGTTATGATCGCGTCGTAACTATGGAGTGTCCTCATCATTTACCAAGATGTTAGGGTCTTTGTTCACTTTGAAGGGCGGAATTCGGTCATCCTTTTCATAATCTTCTGACATGTCCGACTTATCCTCAATTCCCACGATGACTCTTTTCCCTGAAAGAACTATGTGGCGCTTTGGCTCTTTGGTTGAGTCATTATTGTTTTTCCCTCTTTTTGGTTTGGTAGACATATCATTGACATAGAACACCTGATTCACATCCTTGGCAAGGACGAATGGTTCGTCTTTGTACCCAATATTACTAAGGTCTACTGTTGTCATTCCATACTCGTTGTCTACTGTTACCCCGCCTTCGGTCACCTTGACCCATTGGCACTTGAACAATGGGATCTTCAAAGTAGGTGCATATTCTAGTTCTCATATTTTATCTATGTGGCCATAATATGTCTGCTTATTCCCATTCGGGTCTATGGCATCTATGCGGACACCACTGTTTTGGTTGGTACTCCTTTTATCTTAGGCTACTGTGTAGAATATGTTCCCATTTATCTCGTACCCTTTGTATGTGACGATATGCCATGATGGTTGCATAGCCAATAAATACAGTTGCTCATGGATGCTCTCATCACCTTGACATTTTTTTCGCAGCCAACCACCGAAAGTTTCCATATGCTTACGCGTAATCCAAGCTTCAGTCTTCCCTAGAAACTCAGATCGTAAGAGATCCTTGTGTGTCTCAATATACGGATCTACTAAAGAGGAGTTCTATAGAACTGTGTAGTGCGCTTTATTGAAATAATCATCCTCCATACCAATATATGTTTTCCTCCCTAGTGTCCCCTTTCCACTTAGTCTCCCCTCATGTCTTGATTCAGGAACATCAATCGAGTCAAGGTCAGGAATAAAGTCAACATAAAACTCAATGACCTCTTCTGTTCCATAGTCCTTGGCGATGCTTCCTTCTGGGCGAGCACGGTTGTGAACATATTTCTTGAGGACTCCCATGAATCTCTCTAAGGGGAACATGTTGTGTAGGAACACAGGACCGAGAATGAAAATCTCCTTGACTAGGTGAACTAGGAGGTGTGTCATGATATCAAAGAAGGAAGGAGAGAACACCAACTCAAAGTTGACGAGACATTGAACCACATCATTCTATAGTTTAGCTAGATCAGTTGGATCAATTGCCTTCTGAGAAATTGCATTGAGGAATGCACATAGCTTCACGGTGGCTAGAAGTACATTTGGAGGTAGAATTCCTCTTAATGCAACTAGAAGTAATTGCGTCATGAGAACGTGATAGTCATGGGACTTTAAGTTATAGAATTTCTTCTCTGGCACATTTATAATACCCTTTATATTCGAGGAGAATCCAGATGGTACCTTGATGTTGTTTAAGCATTCAAACATGATTTCCTTCTCCTCTTTGCTTAGAGTGTAGCTGGCAGGATGTAAGTAATGGCGTCCATCATCTATCTTCTCTAGATGTAGGTTGTCTCTTTCTCTCAAACAACGCAGGTCCTATCGTGCTTCAAATGTGTCCTTAGGCTTTCCATACACACCCACGAAGCCTAGCAGGTTCACACAAAGATTCTTTGTCAAGTGCATCACGTCGATCGAGCTGCAGACCTCTAGGACTTGCCAATAGGGTAGCTCCCAAAATATGGACTTCTT
Organism: Miscanthus floridulus; assembly: GCF_019320115.1. Taxonomy (NCBI): domain Eukaryota; kingdom Viridiplantae; phylum Streptophyta; class Magnoliopsida; order Poales; family Poaceae; genus Miscanthus; species Miscanthus floridulus. Next base: position 25,283,227 of record NC_089597.1, on the reverse strand, counting down.
CCACATGGGTGCGTGACCGTTAGCGTCATTCGGAACAGGTTGGCTGCCATGTCCTTTTCCAAAGACGACTTTCATATCATTGACCATATCGAGTACATCCTCACCGGTTCGGTTGTGAGGCTTGGTCAGGTGGTCTGCCTTCCCTTTAAAATGCTTGCCTTTCTTTCTTACGGGGTGATTTGCAGGAAGAAATCGACGATGGCCAAGGTACATGACCTTTCGACATTTTTTCAAGAATACACCTCTAACATCACCGAAGCAGTGTGTGCATGCATTATATCCCTTGTTTGACTATCCTAAAAGATTACTTAGAGCAGGCCAATCATTGATTGTTACGAACAACAATACTCGCAGATCAAAGTGTTCCTATTTGTACTCATCCCACACACGTACACCTTCTTTATTCCACAAAATGAGAAGTTCATCAATAAGTGGTCTCAGGTACACATCGATGTCATTGTCAGGTTGCTTCGGGCCTTGGATGAGCACATGCATCATAATGAACTTCCGCTTCATGCATAACCAAGGAGGAAGGTTGTAGATACTTAGAGTAACAGGCCAAGTGCTATGACTACTGTTCTGCTCTCCAAAAGGATTGATACCATCTGTACTTAAAGCAAACCTTAAGTTTCTTGCGTCATTTGCAAACTCTGGGAATTCTCTGTTGATTGCTCTCCACTGGGACCCATCAGCAGGGTGTCTCAACATATTGTCTACCTTACGGTCTTCTTTGTGCCATCGCAACAATTTTGTATGTTCTTTGTTTCTGAATAGACGTTTCAAGCGTGGTATTATAGGAGCATACCACATAACCATGGTAGGGATTTTCTTCCGCGGACGTTCGCCCTCAACATCACCAGGGTCATCTCGTCTGATCTTATACCGCGATGCATGGCATACCGGGCATGCATCTAATTTCTCATACTCTTTGCCACGGTAGAGGATGCAGTCATTAGGACATGCATGTATCTTCTCGATTTCTAGCCCCATAGGACAGACAACTTATTTTGCTTTGTAGGTAGTGGTGGGCAATTCATTGTCCTTCGGAAGCATCTTCTTTTGGATTTTTAGTAACTCTCCAAATCCCTTGTCAGATACACCATTTTTTGCCTTCCATTGTAGCAATTCTAGTGTGGTTCCCAACTTTTTCTGCTCTGCATCATAATTTGGGTACAACAATTTCTTGTGATCTTCTAGCATCCGCTCGAACTTGATCTTCTCATTTTCACTTTCACATTCTCTTTGTGCGTCACGAATGACCTGACAAAGATCATCAGCAGGCTCATCTTCTGTGGCTACCTCTTCTTCAGCTTCTCCCATTGCAGTATCATTGAAGCACGCATCATCGGGAATAATATCATTGTTGTCCCATTGTTCTTCTTCACCTTCTTCCATTACAACGCTGGTTTCTCCATGCTTCGTCCAACAAATATAGTTTGGCATGAAACCCAACTTGAACAAGTGTGAATGAAGAGTCCTTGAGCAAGGATATTCCACCGTATTCTTACATATGGCACATGGGCAACACATGAAACCGTCGCGTTTGTTTGCCTCGGCCGCACGTAACAAAGAATGTACGCCGTCAATGAACTCTTAGGAGCTATGATCAGCATTGTACATCCAATGCCCGCTCATCTACATTACATGACATAAATACCATATTAAAACCTAGATCATAATTAATTATTTATACAACACGCGTGCCACCACAAAAGGTACAAATTTATGAAAGCATCGCTACAATGTAGACAATCCCAACTACCACTAAAAGAACTAAAGCTAAAATACATTTTAGGAGCACAAGGATTTTGCGACCAATTTCAACTAAAACAGACAGATCCCCCGATTGTGCAATATCTTTGGGCTTCTTCGGCTGGATCACTGCCTCATTAGCCGCCGTATCTGCCTGTTGTGTAAGATATTTTTGCACGAGTTCAACATACTCTTCCTCCTAGTAGAAGCCTGAACATCATCCACTGCCATCCCATTGAAATTAAAACAAAAAATTAGAACTTTAATCACAACCATCATGAAAATAGGTATAAACTAACCATAATCATAAAATACGATAAAATAACTCACATTGCGATCCGGACACTTGTAGAAGATACGACCATTGTTGGGACCCTCCTTCTTCACTCGGTACTCCATCACAATCTTCGTCTCATCATGACACTTGCCGCATGGAATGAGAGGGAGGCCCGGCCTAAGTCGCTTTGGAAACCCATGAGAGGCCGAGGACCCGGAAGCAGTTGCCATCTACTCTCTATACTCATTTTTTAATACACTATAAATTTCTCATTTTATAAACAAATAAAATTAAGAAACTATAAAATTATCTATATCTCTAAACAATGAAGTGTGCTATGCATGCTAGAAATAAAAAGTGAATACTAATTTTAAATACCTACTTTAACCTTTCTTCATCCAAATATGCAAACTATAAGTTATTTTGAGCTCAAATTGTTTACAAATAAAAAAACACCATAAAAACAATATATATATAGTGAACAATATGAGAAAAGCCAATGATGAAAAATGAGAGTATGAGATTGGTAACCTTTACAACTGAAGAATCGACAGAGAAATCAAAGAAATTGACGGAGGAATCGAAGAATGGATGGAGAAACAATGGAGGGAGGAAGCAAGAACACTAGTGCAGTGAGCTTCAAAATGTGCTAAGCTCGGGCTCAGGGAGGAAGAAGGAGACGACCGGGATATAAAGGGGGACCTTTAGTCCCGGTTGGTGGCTCCAACTGGGACTAAAGGTAACTTTCCAACCGCCGGCGCAGCCACGGCCCGGGAGTAGACCTTTACTTCCGGTTGGAGCCGCCAACCGAGAGTAAAAGTCTACCTTTAGTCCCGGTTGGTGGCTCCAACTGGGACTAAAGGTCCCTGCCACCTCTGTCTGGCGCAGTAGCCGTTGGGCAGGGACCTTTAGTCCCGGTTGGATCCACCAACCGGGACTAAAGGTCTCTCTAGTCCCGGGCGCAAAAAATACCGGGACTAGAGCCCATTTTGGGCGAGGATCAAAGGTCTGTTCTCTACTAGTGACCTAAAGTCTGAGTCTAGAACTAGGTCTGGAATAGGAAGGACCGCCGTGACCCCGATGTGCCACGTGTTGTACCTGCAATGGCACGTGAGGACTTCATTGTTGGCGGCATCCCCACCCTGAAGGCTTGCCAGAGGGCGTCGACGTTGTCCGACTGGCCATAGAAGATGTGTTGGCAGAGGAAGTGGTCGTGCTGCATCTCGAGCGAGAGGCCAAGGTACCAGCCATAGGCGATACCCTGGAGGCTAAGGTAGTTGCCGAGGAGGTAGCGCAGGTGCACTGCCTCCACCGTCCTTGTCATGTTCAGAGATGCGTGGTGTGAGCTCAGGGAGATGCTCACCCCATTCTTGTCGGCATGGAGGTACATGCCCTTCAAGCGGCTTCGTAGCCGCACATGCCTCTGGTCCAGGAGGAACGCCATCGCCGGCTCTGGTGTGGGGTGGAGGCTGACGGCGGCGAGCGTGGTGCAAGTGGGGGAAGGGTGGAACTGTGGAATAGGACAGAGAGAAGAGGTGTTCGATGCAACAGTTACATTTCGGCGTCGAGGCGCGGGGCATTTCAAGGGAAGGCTTGCGAGCGTAGGTCGGTGGCTGCACATTTCACATGGCAACCGATAGGTGGGGCCCACCTGTCAAGGCCGGGATAATGGTGGCCCGCCGCTGCAGGGCCCTGTGTTGTGGGGACGTGTACCGGTGTAGGGCGGTAACGATCGAGGCCCCTAGGTGTAACGGTGCAAGTGATGATTCTTGCCGCTGTTGGTATTTCTTAACGCATACATAAATAATCTGCAAACGCATGGAATTACCGTCGTAGCATTTCACCCGGAAGTATTCAAGGTATCATATTTCCACGAGGAACGGAGGTGTAAGAGTCTCTTAAGCTAGTTCACCTAATGATAACAAGAAGAAAGATAGCTCGGGTAGTGAGGTTTTCTAGGGATAGAGATCCAAAGCTAAGATAGCTTTGCCACTATATACTTACTTCAAGCACCGGAGTACACCTGGTCTGCTAGGCGATCCCGACCTATGGCTCTTCGTCGTACCCGGACGTGGGAGATTATGAGGGACGAACAGGGCTATCACCACCTGCCGCCTATCCCTAAACCATAGGGTACGAGGCAAACGAAGGTAGCATCTAGCCTAGACACCACGTCTACGCTATCAACTACTACTCTAGCATGATCAGGGTTATCTGTCTTTATCAGGGCCCTCTACTAGAGCATCTGCCTCGGGGATAGACGACGAACCCGTAAGTAAATAATGAACAAAACTAACTTAAAATAGAACTCACCGCTAAAGATAAACATAAACCTTATACTCCAAGTAGTATTCGGATCGTAGAGGTACAAGTGGAGAGAAGCCGATAATTCCGGACATTCCTTCCGCTAAGTGTACAAGGGGCCCCGAGTACACAAGAAGTGGTAGCCGACAACTCCGATATTTCTCCACTCTTACTCATTCCCTACACTAAAAATAGCTAAAGACTAAAAATAGGAGTGTAGCTCTTCTTCTTGTCACATTGTTTCTCTCTTGCGTTATGATGAATGAGGAGGCCTCCCCCATCTGTATATAGTCATGAGATGGTCGGTTTGGGGAGGATTTTCTTGCATGCACCCATGCAACCGTCATAGGGATCACCAGGAGATGACACGTGGCAGCTGAAGTCGGTTGGCGTAGCCGGTGGTGTGGCCGCACCCTGGTGTGGCCTCCCCACCACCGCCTTCTGCATGACACCAAAAGTTCAAACTATGCAAACCAACCCTACCTCAAATTCTACAATATCAGACCATCGGCATATATACTCGTGTGTTTGGTTCCTTTGGTGAAGAACGACGGGACAGGTCGTTCCTGATTTTTCCAATGTTTGGATGTAGGACGAGTAGGGATAGGTCAGCCCCTAAGCGAAATATACTGCTTCGATGTGAGACGTCCCCTAGAATTGAGCGGATGGACTCATTCCCTATCGACGCCGTCCCCTCATCTATTTTAGGTGTGGGCGAGCTCGCAAACAGCTCTGTCGATGCCACAGTGTTGTCCATCTTGGAGCCACCCAAGGTTAGTCCACTGATTCTTGGCTTGGTTGTCAGAAAAAGGTTGTCTGGAAGGCCACTTTCGCTCCTTCATGATGATACCTGTGGAGCGGCTATTGTCAACAGTGTTTGGGATGTTTATCCATGAATCTCCCGCTGGCTCCTAAAAGTTTCCATACATTTGGGTTTATATAGGTAGTTAAGATTAAGGACACTATATTTCGGTGATAGATGATTTGCTTATTAACAATGAGACGTCTGTGGTTACCTTGTAATCTCCTTGATTGTAGAGGTGCCCATAAAAACATGTGTTTTGCGTACGTATGTTCACGAGTGACGTACGTATTTGTTGACATTAGCATTAGTACTTTGTAATTCGCGGGAAAAGGTACATATCAACCGGTTACTTTCCACTAGATTAACTTTTTCTACATCTAAGGGCACCTAGTAAACTATTCCCCCAACATAAGCTTCTAATGTGTATGAAAATGTGAAGAACTGAAGATTGGGTTGCTTTGATCATTATGTTTCTTCTTTTTATTACACTAAGTTTCTAATTACTTTTAAATTCTTTAGAATAAATTAGTAAACATATTCATGCGCTGTAACATGGCATTTGTTTTGTGTGTGGTCAGCTAGATCTAGCTTTATTGATAATGAAAAGAAGTATCCGACTTCATCCCCATTAAGAAAAATCAGACGAACTTATTAGAACTCACAGGTAAATAAAGTTTTTGTGACAAAAACAACTCAAGATTCAATTCTAAGTAACAAAGGTCGTCCATAGGACGCAAAGATTCTCATTGACGTGGTCTCCAAAGTTTGACAAGCCCTACCATGAGCCCTTGTTAATCCTCACACTGTTACAATCAGACCCAGAAATGAAGCTAGTGGGTTCCCTAAATAAAACCTGTAAAACAGATTTCTGTCAACAATTATAAAAAACAATTTTATTCCTTATTATACATAGGATTAAGTCCACTTTTGGCCCCTCAACTATTGTGTTGCTCTAATTTTAACCCTCAACTACAAAATCGTCTAGTACTGGTACCTCAACTATCAAAATCGTTCACTTTTAGCACCTGGGCGTGGGTGAGGCTATTTTATCCAACGTGGAGCGGTTTTGACACGCAACCTCCATCTCAGTGACATGTGGGGCCCACGCGTCATCGACTCAACCCCTCTCTCCATCCTCACGGCCACTCCCCCTACGAGTCCTCTCTCCGCGCGCGGCGAGGCGGGCGCTGCTCCCTCGCGCGGCTCCCTCACGGGCGCGGCTCCCTCCGACGCGGCGGCGCTGGCCTCCCCTCCTCTCGCGGGCGCGGGCGCTAACCCTCGCGCGGCAGGCGGTCCCGACGCGAGCGACGTGGCGGCGCTGGCCTCCACTCCTCTTGGCGGTCCCGGGGCCGTCGTGGTGCTGTGTGGTCGCCGTGCTGGTGTTGCACCCGTGCTGTGCTGAGCAGTGCCGCTGCCACCGGAGTTGATCCAGGGCTCGACGGTCCTAGCAGCCTGCTGCGCGCCAATGGACCCGACCCTGAGCAAGTGGACCAGCCGCGGCAGCACGCCGAGCGCGCCAAGGCTGTCGGGCATACATGCCGTGGGGCCAGCCGAGCCGCTGCCGGGCTCGCGCATGGGGGCTGTTGTGGCGTCACTGGGACGCGTCTGCCGAGACGCGTTAAGGCGGGCATGTCGCCGCCGGCCACAGGCTCACGGGCTGCTCCTCGAGCCAGACGTGCCCACATCCGCGCCAAAGGCGCCGATGCCAAGTTGCAGCGGCGGCACGCGAGCAGGCAACGCCGCTCGAGCAAGCTGCGGCGGTGCGCGGCAGGGCGGTGGCGCTCGAGCAGCACAACGCGCGAGCAGCACAGCTGCCCGGTTGCCGGCGAGCCATGGCCGTGAGGATGGAGAGGGAGGGATTGAGTCAATGACGCGTGGGCCCCACATGTCACTGAGACGGAGGTTGCGTGTCAAAACCGTTTAACGTCGGTCAAAACAGCCTTGCCCCCGCCCAGGTGCTAAAAATGAACGGTTTTGACAGCTGGGGTACCGGTACTAGACGATTTTATAGTTGAGGGTTAAAATTAGACCGACACAATAGTTGAAGGGCCAAAAGTGGACTTAATCCTTATACATATTAACCATAATACAGGCACTGCACCAATTAGTAAAAGTTATCGAAAAGAGTATGTTCCTAAAATATTATACATTAAACAAGTTCCAGGCATTTCGAGGTGGATTAATTTATAACATCACGTGGAGTGCTCTCCACAAAATATAACATGTGAGCATTTAAAGAAAAAAAATGTTAGATCAAATTGGGCTTGGTCTAACCATTTTCAATAAAATAAATCTAAAAGTCTACAATAAGTGCTAGATATAATAAAAAAATTAATATTGTATGGAAAATTAACTAGATATTGAGTCACTTGAATGTGTGATAATAGTTTGGACTAGCACCTAATTGAGCTGTGCCGAAGCGCGAAACACATGTGTTCGGATTGGGGCGATCAGGCCATGAGTTCATCGAATTGGATGGTGCGGAGTGACTAGTGAGTACCGAGGATCGATGGATGGAAAAATAGGAGCGGGAATCGGCTGCACGAGCGCTTTGGAAGGCACTGCGAAGGCCGCAGGACCGCACGACCGCTTCCCCCTTACTGCGGCAGCTGCAGGTTCCCGGCCAAGACCTTCTTCCAGGACGCCGGTCTCGGCGGCGCTGGTTATGAGGTCAGCCGTTACGTCTACGCCACCTGCAACGACCTCAAGCTCCCCAACTTCGGGGGTCGGAAGCACAGGTCCGCCGCCGGCGACAAGCTGTGGAGCGAGATGGGCACGTTCATCGGCTACGTGGCCGTGTCGACCGACGAGGAGACGGCGCGGCTCGGCCGCCGGGACATCGTCGTGTCGTGGCGCGGCACCATCACCCGGCTCGAGTGGGTGGCCGACCTGACGGCCAACCAGAAGCGTCTGAGCAAGATGGGCGTCCCGTGCCCGGACCCCGACGTGAAGGTGGAGATGGGGTTCGCGGAGCTGTACACGGGCAAGGACGCGGCGTGCCGTTTCTGCAGGTACTCGGCGCGGGAGCAGGCGCTCGCCGAGGTGCGCAAGCAGGTGGAGCTGTACCACGGCAGGGGTGAGCAGGTGAGCGTGACGGTCACCGGCCACAGCCTGGGCAGCGCGCTGGCGATGCTCAACGCCTTCGACATCGCGGAGACGGGCGCGAACGCGTCGCCGGACCATGGCAGGAAGGCGCCGGTCTGCGTGTTCTCCTTCGCGGGGCCGCGCGTCGGGAACCTCAGGTTCCGGGAGCGGTTCGAGCGGGAGCTCGGCGTGCGGGCGCTGCGCGTCGTCAACGTGCACGACGGAGTGCCCAAGGTGCCCGGCGTGTTCTTCAACGAGGCGGCGTTCCCGGAGGCGGTGCTCCGGGCGGTGGACGGGCTGGGCGCCGGCGGCGTGTACACGCACCTGGGCGTGCCTCTGGCGCTGGACCACAAGGTGTCGCCGTTCCTCAAGGAGACCATGGACATCTCGTGCTACCACAACCTGGAGGCGCACCTGCACCTGCTGGACGGCTTCCGTGGCTCCGGCGAGGGGTTCCAGCTCCGCGGGAGAGACCCCGCGCTGGTGAACAAGTCGGCCGATTTCCTCCGCGGCGAGCACATGGTGCCGCCCGTGTGGTACCAGGCGGAGAACAAGGGCATGGTCAGGACGGAGGACGGACGGTGGGTGCTGCCGCCGCGCCATAGGGACATCGACGAGCACCAGGATGACACTGACCATCACCTCCAGCAGCTCGGTCTCACCGCATCAACCTAGTGAACAATGATGGTTGGGGTTGATGCCATGGTGATTGGTGCATCGTGCATAGGTGCCACGTTTTTTAATTAATCCGAGTAAAAAAATGAAAAACGCTACCATAAAGCTTGGTGGATAACAGTATATACTGACTGAAATTCAATTCATATTTGTAAAGATAGATTTTGAAAGGCAGTGGGGAAAAAGGAGTCCACAACATCCAATGCAGAGCTACAGAGACACAAACATATGCCTCTATTCTTTCGACATATTTTGAATTTAAACTCAGTCCTATTAATTTAAACGGTAAGTTACGCTGATGGTTCCTAAATTATTACGCGATTCTCATTCAAATTATAAACTATGAAATTGCAATTTAAGTATATCATCCCAGCCCGGTTCAAATAAGCACGTCACAGTCCATTAGCTGACGTAGCCCTCTAACGTGGAACTGCCGTATGAGTCCCTAATCTACCGAAGTACTGTGATCCCAGATCCTCTTAAGGCACCTACGTTATAGATAATTGTTTTTTAACTATAAAAGTTCATACGTACTGGTTTACACTAATATATGTTTAATTAACCCGTGCTCCCTTTTAGGAGACATGAGCATGCATGTTATTATTTAATACCTAAAACTAATAAAAATTACTTATAAATTTACACTACTTTTTTTTTCTAAATTTATTTTCTAACAAATGTTATGTAGCACTACTTCAGCGAATGAACAATATTTTCCTCTTACAATAAATCAGCATAAAGCCAAATTTCAGCGTAATGAACAGGGCCATCTAATTGTGATAGATGTACCAATTGTTGTCTATATTCTTTTTCATCAATATCCATATGCTACCCATAGTTTCTTTTTTCTTTGTATGGCACATTCGTGTATCTTCAATATGCATTATTTGAAACTTTAGCTTAAATTATGGGTGGCCCTTTGTGGCATTCATGTCTCATGGCGTTATGAATCTAGCTTTTGATTTATAAATTTTAATCTTGTTAGTTGCTACATATGTTTTATTCTTAAGCTAAGCTGAAACTCTTGATCTAATTCTGAATCTAGCTTTTTATTTTTCAAATTTTAATTTTATTAGTTACTGATCTAATTGCTGCATCGATCTTTTTCCATGTAAAAAACGAGTGAGAAATTGAGCTGCCACACCTCAATTTCTAGACACAACAGCCTCGTTGTTGTAGGGCGATGGGCTCGCCTCCATACGACTTTGCATTTCCTCTCTGTTGAAGTGTTGTCAACATCACTGTTTTCTAGATGACATGTTGAAGTGTAGGCAAGACAGAGAGAGCCATTGCACAGCGGCCACACAATTAGAAGACCAAGAACCAGTAAACAAATGTACGTCATACAAAAATCGAGTCTTCTTCATGCACAAGGCTGATATTGCTGGGAATAGAGAAGCATATATCTTAGAGCATTTTCAGTCTCTCTTAAACTCATTTTTATATTATTATTTGATTATTTGAAGAAACGTTTAAATAAAAAACATATATTTTCATCTTTCAACATTTAATCTATATCTTGTGTCACTTTGGAGAGTTGCTTCTGCACTCCATCTATTGGTAGCAAGAAACCGGGAATAGAAAATGATAATATCTAGATATCTAATTGCACCAAAATATATATTCCTATTAATAAGTGAGGATATAACGTCCTTGAATTACGACAGCCAATGTGAGATTGTGCTCGCTGTTGTTAAATGAATTAAGCCCGGTACTCCCACCATTTCAAATTATGAAACTTTTTTATTTTGTAGATAAATTTTTATTATGGATTTAAGTATAATATATATTTGTATATAGTAAAAACTAAAATATTAAAATATATCATAATTTAGAATAGAGGGAGCACGTATCAGCAAAATGGCTTCTTATCAACGGTAATGTTGTGCTAAGGACGTCCGTCCGTCCGGACGTTCCCATTGGTGGGCCACGACACTAGTCCAATAGCCAAACACTCTTCACTTGCGTATGTGCTCGTCCACTCGTCTCCGACAATATCCGCTTGTGAGCCCGTCGTCTGTTCCTCTCCATTCCGTCCGCCGCGACATTCTCCACCGCGTCGGGCGCCTTCTCCACCAAAGCGGCCTTCTCCACTGGAGCTGCACGCCACTCCGCGGCATTGAGCTCCGCATCGGCGAGCCTCGATTCGTCCAAGTCAGCAAGTAGATGTTGCGCTAAAAGCGCATGTTGCAAGCGTATGTTTCAAGTGTTTCAGATGTTTCAGAGGTACGTTGCAAGTGTTTCGTATAGATGTTGCGAAAGTAGAGCGAGATATTGTATATATTGCGATGGTTGTATATGTATTGCAAACATCCGTTCCCAATGTTTCATCTGCTTTTAAGACGTATGTTGTAAGTGTGTTTTATCTGGATGTTGTATATGTTTCGACATGTGTTGTAAGTGTTTAATCTTTTGTTACCAATGGTTTTCAAGTATTTTTTTATAAGTGTTTCAGACGCATGTTTGAAGTGTTTCATTTGTCTTTAAACGTATGTTACAAGTGTTGTATATTTAAAAAATAGATCGAGTGTTGCATGTGTTGCAATCCGGCTGCTGCAGCTGCCCAAGGGCGCGAGGGGTAGGGCGAGCCGCCGACGCCGCGTCGTACGGTACGCGGAGTGCAGGCAACAGGGTGCGCGCGTACGTTACGCTAACACTGCCGTTCCCGCGAATTGCAAGCCACGCTACACAAGCTGTGGTGCCGAGTGGGCAATGCAGAGCTACTGGCACCCAGCTTGATTTGAAACATGCACTCGAAACAAGCGAAACGCCCAGAATTCACGCTCCTCCTGCCACGTGGGCCCAAAACGAGGGACAGAGGAAGCACATGCAGCGTTTTCCCGAAAGACACGAAAAGCAGAACGTCTTCGCTCCGAGGACGACACCCGCTCACGACCCCCCCCCCCCCCCCCCCCCCCCCCCCCCCCCCCCCCCACGCCACGCTGCCACTGAAAGCGCTTCGACCTCGTCCGTCCGTCCGCTCTCTGAGCTTCCCGTGCACGTACGCCCACCCGTTCCGTTTTCTCTGGCTGGCAGCCTGGCGCCACCCCACCTGTCCACTTCCTCGACTCGGCGACGAGAGTCCCGCTCCCCGGACCCGTTTTTCTGTGTGCTTCTTCCCAAATCAAACAAACCAAAAACCCCTCCTACGCCACCCGGAAAGCGCGCCGAGGCGGCACCGCACCGCGGTAGTAGAAGACACGGGACGCGCCCCGCGGCCTCGCTCCCCTCACTTTCTCCGCGCCATCCACGGCCCCCCGCCCTCCTGCTCTCCCTCTCCGCAATGGTGACGCCCTCGGCCGTGGGCGCAGCGTGCCTCCTCCTCGCGCGGGCCGCCGGGCCGGGCCGCGGCGATCGGGCGCGCCCGCGCCGGCTCCAGCGCGTGCTGCGCCGGCGGTGCGTCGCGGAGCTGAGCAGGGAGGGTCCCCCGCCGCGCCCGCTGCCACCCGCGCTGCTGGCGCCCCCGCTCGTGCCCGGGTGCTTCCTCGCGCCGCCGCCCGTGCCCGACGCCGGCCTGGGGGACCTTGGTCTCGAACCTGAAGGTAAAGTGCATCAGCCAAATCCTGCGTACTGCTGATTTTCAGATGGTTGCTGATCGGTTCGTTCAGCACGAAATGCGTTTGACAAGTTGGGTAAAATTTTGAAGGGTTAATGTGTGCTGATTGATCCCTGTTAGTATTAATCGGGTACACATGATCACTAGTACCGTGTAAAATAATCGAAACCCGTATTTCGGGGCACACCCGTGGAAATTTTGAGGTGTCTGTATTGGATCATGAGCCGATGGGGTTCAGGGTGGCGTGTACCTCGGCATGATGGCCGTGCACCGCAGCAGAGGTTTCGGGAGGCGTGCACGTGGTTGGATCTGAGCAGTAGCATATGCTTGGATATTTTGTAGGAAGAGGAATGGGGCTAACTCAACTCTCACTCACTCAGGTGACACATATGTCCTTGGAAGTAGGGGAAAATTGACGAGTTTGTCTCTTCCTTGCCTTGGTGGTGTGATTGTAACCCATGTTGCAAGTAGCTGTTCCACGGAATATGCTATTAGAAAGTTGGGGTATCATATCAGTCCGTGTGGTAAGCTGACTTTACTGAAGTAGCACTAAAAGTGATCACCTAGCTCCATTTTGTGAGACCGACGTGGAATACTCCAGTTTTTGTCAGTGATAGAAACGAGATGGAGTTTTTTTTTTCATATATATGGAGGAAAACCCTGCTTTTATAGAAAGCATATAAGCCCCTCCACAATGTTGTGCATGAGTGGTGCTTAAAGAGGAGAGAGAACATCTGGGCATCACTTCCCACGCTGTGGCTCACGGTGCCAATTCTTAGCGATGCCAACAAAAACGGGAGGGATGCAAGTACTTGCTCCGCTGCCCAGCCGGTGCCCAGTTCTTAAAAAATATTTTTTGTTGCTCTTTGGCCTCACCTTGGTGACATACGTGTACGGCTTGCTGTCCTGGACAGCTTGTTACTTTATTAGGCGTGGGCCCCAAGAGGTTTGATGGCATTGATTCCTGTATATAGAACATTGCAGCCATCTAAGCGTCGATGCCTACTCCGTGACGTGGTTTTTCAATTTTTCTCTAGCATTACTCCACACTGTGGAGGGCCTAAGTGGACGAGATGGAGCTTTCAGTGCGTATAAATGGTGTCCAATGCCAATAGCTGCTGGTTTAGTTGCAAATGAGCTGAGAATGTATCTTAGGACCCTTAATTATCAGACTCTTCCCTGTCCCATTTTCTTGTGAAGGGCCATATGCACCTTGTCACTGTCAGTCCCATGGTACCATCTTGTGCTTTGCCGTTCACTGGACTACAGTTGCAGTTTTGTACAAATCTATTCTTTTGGCTACTTGTGGGATATTTATTGATGTTCTGTCGGTCCACCTTTCTCTCTTCTTTGGACCACAGCTCTACTTTGTTTTATTTGTCTCTGACCATACATTTGAATTGTTTAGGAAAATAGTGAGCATCTGGCAACCTGAATTTGTCATTTAGCTGAGAACAGAATGTTAGTTGGACCATTCTTATCGCTGCTAGAATTGTTTTCCATGATGAAGTTAGAATTCTATCTTCTGTTACTCTGACCTTGACACATTTTTTAATCCTTCATCTCATATACAGGGATTGCTGAGGGTTCCATCGACAACACAGTAGTTGTGGCAAGTGAGCAAGATTCTGAGATCGTGGTTGGAAAGGAGCAAGCTCGAGCTAAAGTAACACAAAGCATTGTCTTTGTAACTGGCGAAGCTTCTCCTTATGCAAAGTCTGGGGGTCTAGGAGATGTTTGTGGTTCATTGCCAGTTGCTCTTGCTGCTCGTGGTCACCGTGTGATGGTTGTAATGCCCAGATATTTAAATGGTACCTCTGATAAGAATTATGCAAATGCATTTTACACAGAAAAGCACATTCGGATTCCATGCTTTGGCAGTGAACACGAAGTTACCTTTTTCCATGAGTATAGAGATTCAGTTGACTGGGTAGGTATCCAATCACCTTATTGTTTCTGATCAAAATTAATAACTGACTACCATTTAGTCCTATGTGCTTCTTGACATGTACACGTTCTGATGTTACTTCTGTACTTCCATGTTGTTTGCCCAGTAGTCTTTAGCATCCCAATTCCCAAACAGCATATAGTATTTTCCAGATTAAAATGAAGAGAAATATTTGATATGATGTATCGATGAAAGTAGCACACTTGTGTCTATGGTGCTAAAGTCTTATGCATCTATGGTTGCACATTTGTATTTGCAACAATGGTAGTGAGTGAAGATCACACTAGATGATAAAACAAACAATCATATGTACAAGGTATCAGAAAACTTTCCAAAAGCTTGCTTTGCATTGACAGATCATGTTCGTTGATTTCTGCTGTTTCTAGGAGTGTCTATTTGATATATGTAATGTTTTTTTGTCTTATATAACTGGTGATTGAAGAATTCTTATTTGTGTTCTATTTATCTTTTGGTTTTATGTCAATTGTTTAGGTGTTTGTTGATCATCCCTCATATCACAGACCTGGAAATTTATATGGAGATAAGTTTGGTGCTTTTAGTGATAATCAGGTAAGAAGCTTGTTACGTTAAAGCTCCTATTTGATCAGTTTAAGTTCTGTCAAAAAATTGATTGAGTGCTATATATCTTTGCAGTTCAGATACACGCTCCTTTGCTATGCTGCATGTGAGGCTCCTTTGGTCCTTGAATTGGGAGGATATATTTATGGACAGAATTGCATGTTTGTTGTGAATGATTGGCATGCCAGTCTAGTGCCAGTGTATGTTGTGGATCTACTCATCTGAATCCTTCATGTCTACACCTTTATTTTGCAGTGCATGCCACATTACTTTAACATTCTTTGATTCTTTTTTCATGTATGTTCAACTTCATCTGCGTATATATTTATGGAAATTAAGAAAACATTACAGTTGGCAGTTCCAAGGAGCTTATCAGTTATTTAACACTTAGGCAACTTATTCTGGTGATTCTAGTTCTTAGTCCATCAGCTGCATACTCTGAACCATCGCTTGAACTTATCAGCCCGGCTTATCAGCCATAGTACAATATTTTTCTCTCACAACAAAACAGCATCAATCGGCTTATCAGCCGCAAAAACCATCAGCGGAACAGCTATTCCAAAACAGAAACACATGTTGTCGCATTGAAGCATTGCACATGAGTACTGTGAAATGACAATCATTTAGTTTCTAGAGACTGATTTATGCGGTAAACAATAAAACCTCATCCTTTATGTTGGCCTGATAAAGACTGGCACAGCACCAAGCATACACAATGAACAGAAGAGTTCATTAGTAGTCTTGCATCACATTGTTGCCATGCAACAAGCTGGAATACCTTTGAGCTTCCTTACGATGCTTCATCTTGTGCATGTCTATCCTTATTCGTACCTGTCAAGTATATAGTACATAGCTCTAGTCTGGCCCATAAGGTCCATGGCCCAGGTGCCTATTGTATACATATGTATGTGTATGTAAAGACTAGAGATGAGACACAGGACATATACTTGACAGTACCCAGTGTTGCTGGACTAGCTTTGCCAAATACATATCTGTATTTCTGTATCTCAAACAGCAGTTTGTAGTTCAGATATGTTATTTGAGTTTTCTTTTAACTTGATTTCACCACACCAAGAATATTCCTTGGTATTACTACAGATGGTATTTCCCATGTTCTGGGTATCGGCATGGTTTTACTTCTAACCTTTTATCTGTTATAGATGTAAGGATACTTGTTTCGCACAACAATTGCTGTTGTGGACTCAGTCTGTTTGCAATGCAATCTTGTGTTATTTCTTTCATAATGTATGTTCTTTGAAGAAATCAACATTGTGATTACTGCATATTTTCTTCTTCTTAATATAATGATATGCAGCTCTCCTGCGTGTTTGTGAAAATTACTGTATATTTTCATTCTCTTCCCTGTTTTACCGCTTTAAAAAAAATGTTAGGTAGCTGTACTATGCTGCTTTAATAATGGTATGGTCCTACATCAGTGGTCTATTCTTAGATTTGATGTCCCTTGCTGGCATGGTCTTTGTGGCTGTGCATGTTGTGCTTTTACTTATGTTTTGACAGTTAGTACATAAGTGTGATGATCAAGCGGGCATGATGTAGGCTATGTTACATGGATACGTCCCTGAAGCCACGTATCACGTATCCGATACGTATCGGATACGGATACGTGTCCGATACGCTCTGGATACGTATCCTCGGAGTATCCGATTTTTTATTATTTTCGCAAATGTTGGATACGCCGTCAGATACGTATCTGGCCTGCCGATACGGCCCAGCCATGAACAGAGTGGAGGCCGTGCAACACGAAGGGGAGCAGAAGGAGATGAGTCCTGCGCGGGCAACGTTGCTCGCGTGCTCGCGTCGGCCGCCGAGCCGCTGTCAATTCGGGCAACGCCGCCGGATCGACCCCGCCGCCATCGATTCGACCTCCGCCGCCGCTGATTGGAGCTCCGGCACCGTGGGATTCGACCTCCGCTGCCGCTGATTTGAGGTCCGCCACCGCCGGATCGACCTCTGCTGCCGTCGATTCGAGCTCCGCGGCCGCCGAATCGACGCTCTGACGCTGCCGGAGCGAGCTGCGAGACGAAGCAAGGCAGGCAGCGGCAAGGGATCCAAGCAGAGCTTCAATCGCGGGCGAGGCGAGGAGAGGCAAGCGGGTGAGGCGAGGCGACCAGCGGCAAAGGATCCAAGCAGGCTCGAGGTTGCTCACAAGCGGAGCGGAGGTGGTGTGCCATGGAGCAAAGGGCGGACGGGGATGCGGGCGGTGGAGCAGATGGGGATGGGGTGCGGGGAGCAGAAGCTGCTGTGCGCCTGTGCGAGAGCTGAACTGGAGACGGATGGGTGGCAATCGATGGAATGGTTTGGTTGTTGGACAGGGCACTGGTACTACGTATCACATATGGTGCTTAGATGGGCCGTGGGCTTTCCTAAGACAATGGTTGTCAGACCTGCATTATTATTATTTTTATTTTATTTTTTAAATAGTAAACGTATCCGCGTATCAGGTTTCTTAGAAAATTGCCGTATCCGTGTATCCGTATCCTTCCGATACCGATACACGTATCCGTATCCGTGCAACTTAGGATGTAGGTGTCTTACGAGTTGGGACACATTAGTGCAATTAGAGGTTAATGGACTAATGAGCTTCATCTTATTGTTTGTCATGAATATGATTTAGCTGTTTAGATAATACTTCTTTCTTTTGACGTGTTTCACATGGTTTGCTGTTCGCTGTCAGTCAGCTGTTTCACTTTGAATTGAAGTGCAATTTTAGACATGTACTCTTTATTGTTTCCTTGCTTTGGTTTCACAATGCTAAATTAGTTTTCATTATGTAATCCGTTTCATCCTAACCTTGATTTTGTTTGTTTCAGCCTTCTTGCTGCGAAATATAGACCATATGGTGTTTATAAAGACTCCCGCAGCATTCTTGTAATACATAATTTAGCACATCAGGTTTGAGCTCATCATTTTGTGTTGTCTATACATAGCTTGGCAGCACAGTTTACTCAAACCATATGTTATCTCATTGTGGTAGGGTGTAGAGCCTGCAAGCACATATCCTGACCTTGGGTTGCCACCTGAATGGTATGGAGCTCTGGAGTGGGTATTCCCTGAATGGGCAAGGAGGCATGCCCTTGACAAGGGTGAGGCAGTTAATTTTTTGAAAGGTGCAGTTGTGACAGCAGATCGAATCGTGACTGTCAGTAAGGTGATATTACATATGTCATTTTTCTTTGATCTTTTAAAAGCTATTCTCCCTTCAATTTAGGTGTTGCTTGTCTTCTCTCTTCATTTTATGTTTAATTTCTAGGGTTACTCATGGGAGGTCACAACTGCTGAAGGTGGACAGGGCCTCAATGAGCTCTTAAGCTCCAGAAAGAGTGTATTAAATGGTAGCCATATTCATTTTAATTTGCTCTGTTCTTCAACTACTTCATGAAAACAAGCAAGTCAGATGATAAAAGTTAATTCAATATGCCTCTATACTGCAGGAATTGTAAATGGAATAGACATTAATGATTGGAACCCTGCCACGGACAAATGTATCCCTTGTCATTATTCTGTTGATGACCTCTCTGGAAAAGTGCGCTGACAGTTCTCTAAAGCATCTGTATATCCATTAGGATGATTGCCTCCTATGTTTATTCTTTGTTTCTCATTTCTTTCACTTATCCTTTTTATCTGATATTGTTGGTTTAGGCCAAATGTAAAAGTGCATTGCAGAAAGAGCTGGGTTTACCTATAAGGCCTGAAGTTCCTCTGGTTAGATATTGATGCTTTAGACATGAATTTTTTATTTGAAAGAAATAATATGGATCAATTTATTAACTTAATTTACAGATTGGCTTTATTGGAAGATTGGATTATCAGAAAGGCATTGATCTCATTCAACTTATCATACCGCATCTTATGCGGGACGACGTTCAATTTGTAAGTCCTGATTCTTCTCCATTATTGTAAGCTGTAAAGTGAGTTAAAACCATCATGTGGGGGAAAAGGTTCAGGATAACTGTGGAACTGGTGAGGTGCACCAGCAGCTGTGATGACAGGTTTCTTATCTTTAGAAATCAACTAGGATTCTGAGCTGTGTTAGCTACTGAGCAACATGTTAAGGTTCAGAAGAGGGTGTGTACTTTCAGTCCAGGTTGACTTAGTTACCACTTAGCAGCCTTCTTTGGCAACACCTCTAACTCAAAGTAGGGCCAGAAAGCTAGTACTGGGTAGATCAATATATCAAAATAGTTTTCTCATCTATGCACTTTTCTCATCTCAGCTTGGTTGCCATGCACCTCCCAGATGTAACTCTACTTGTGACACATCCTGCCTCTACCAGGGCTTGGCAAAGCGTGCAAATATATTGGGGATAGTATAGTACAGCACATCAGATTTGGTAGTATGACAGTTATTACAGATACGAGATGTGGTTGTTACTTTCAAGTTTCAACTTGGACGAGTTACAGGTGGTTTTTTTGTGTTATCTAATTACAGGTGGAATTAAATCAGTATTTGAGGTGCAAATCTATCACTCTTTATTAACATGTGTCTGCAAGTTTTAAGAGGATTTCTTAACTTTCCTAATGTCCTTAGATTAAATCGCTTTCTCCAGTTCCAGCCCTTCTCATTCTTTATTTCTTTTTCTTGATTCTTAACCACTTTTATTAGTTGGCATAGGCGCGTAGCTGCCCAGTGCTACTGTAGTAGCTTGAATACTTGCTTGTAGGTGTAGAATAGAGAGAATCACCACACACCCAAAGTGGGTGGGGAGCCTTTCATATATAGGGCCAATTAGGCACACATGGTAAGTACAAATATAGGAGGCTATTACCTGTACAAGGAAGCTATCCTAATGTAAGGAAACTAGGCTATACATAGCAAGTAGCCTATCTAGGGGATCTCTCTAATGATCCGGATATATACATATCCTAATACCCGCCCGCAGTCACAGTGGGAGAATCACGGACGCACAGACTGGTTCGGAAATCAGTGAAGAGCTGGACGGGTAGACCCTTGGTCATGATGTCTGCGAATTAGTGCGCGGAAGGAACATGAAGAACTCGGAACTGTCCTAGAGCAACCTTCTCGCAGACGAAGTGGATGTCGATCTCGATGTGCTTCGTGCGGCGATGGTGGACGGGGTTGGCAGTCATGTAGACGGCGCTCACGTTGTCGCAGTAGACGACCGTCGCACGCAGGATCGAGATGTGGAGTTCCTGGAGCAGCTGACGGAGCCAGCAGCACTCGGCCACCTCATCTCTTTTACATACTCGAGGTTGTATTGTCATCAATCACCAAAAAGGGAGAGATTAAAAGCATCTAGGCCCCTAGTTGGGTTTCTGAAAGGTCCTAATGGCTAAGGGGGAGGTGAATAGCCTAATAAAATTTCTACAACAACACTTAACAAAATGGTTAGACAATTATGAGACAAAGCAAGTGTTGTGCTAGCCTACTCAAAATGCAAGCCACCTACCACAATTCTAGTTAGATAGTGTTGATTCACACAAGAGCTATGACACTACCCTATGTTAGTGTGCTCTCAAAGGCTAACTAAAGAGCCACACCAACCAACCAAGCAAGCTCTCACAACTAGCTACACTAAAGAGCTTGTCAACTAGTTTGCGATAATGCAAAGAGAGTGATCAAGAAGATTATACCGTTGTAAAGATGAATGAACCAATCAATCACAAGGATGAATAACAATGAAGACCAATCACCTCGGAATCAAAGATGAACACAATGATTTTTTATCGAGGTTCACTTGCTTGCCGGCAAGCTAGTCCTCGTTGTAGCGATTCACTCACTTGGAGGTTCACGCGCTAATTGGCTTCACACGACAAACCCTCAATAGGGTGCCGCACAACCAACACAAGATGAGGATCACACAAGCCACGAGCAATCCACTAGAGTACCTTTTGGCTCTCCGCCGGGGAAAGGTCAAGAACCCCTCACAATCACCACCCTCCGCTCAACGATCCTCGCTGCTCCAAGCCGTCTAGGTGGTGGCAACCACCAAGAGTAACAAGCAAAATCCGCAGCGAAACACGAACACCAAGTGCCTCTAGTTACAATCACTCAAGCAATGCACTTGGATTCACTCTCAATCTCACTATGATGATGAATCAATGATGGAGATGAGTGGGAGGACTTTGGCTAAGCTCACAAGGTTGCCATGTCAATGAAAATGGCTAAAGATGTGAGCCACAGCCGGCCATGGGGCTTAAATAGAAGCCCCCACAAAATAGAGCCGTTGTACCCCTTCACTGGGTACTCTGCGCTCTGACCGGATGCTCCGGTCCACTTGACCGGACCCTGGGCTCAGCGTCCGGTCCACAGATGGACGCCACGTGTCATCGCCTTCAAACGCTGTTCATCAGATTCCAACGGCTATGACGCTGACCGGACGCTCCGGTTAAAACTGACCGGACGCTGGAACCTCAACGTCCGGTCGAGTACAGTAAGGGTCGAAACCTGGTTTTTCTCGACCGGACGCGTCCGGTCCACCTCGACCGGACACAGCCAGCGTCCGGTGGTAAACCCTAGCCACTGTACCGACAGTCAACGCGACCGGACGCAGGCAATCAGCGTCCGGTGCTTCTGGATTCAGCGTCCGGTCACTGGACCGACGCTAGCATCAGCTCTGTTCTCACTTCTATCTTCTCCACCTTTGTTCCAATGTGCCAACCACCAAGAATTTGTATCCGGCGCAATAGAAAATATGCATTTCATTTTTCCGAAAACGCCGAAAGAGAGGGACCCAAACCCATCTCAACTCTGCACACACCACCTCCTATGTAGATGTGCCAACACTACAAAGTGTATCACCTTGTGCACAAGTGTTAGCATATTTTCACAAATATTATCAAGGGTGTTAGCACTCCACTAGATCTTAAATGCATATGCAATGAGTTAGAGCATCTAGTGGCACTTTGATAACCGCATTCCGATACGAGTTTCACCCCTCTTAATAGTACGGCTATCAAACCTAAATATGATCACACTCTCTAAGTGTCTTGATTACCAAAATAAAATAACCCCTACAAGTTATACCTTTGCCTTGAGCTTTTTGTTTTTCTCTTTCTTCTCTTCAAGTTTAAGCCCTTGATCATCTCCATGCTATCACCATTGTCATGTTATGATCTTCATTTGCTTCTCTACTTGAAGTGTACTACCTATGTCATGATCACTTGATAAACTAGGTTAGCACTTAGGGTTTCATCAATTCACCAAAACCAAACTAGATCTTTCACCAGCGCGTCGCCAACTTTGTAGACGAACAGGGAGGCATCGGACTTGGAGGGGGTGAAGCTGATGCTACGGATGAACATGTTGAAGCGCTGGTTCCAAGCACGCGGCGCCTGCTTGAGTCCATACAAGGACTTCTGCAGCAAGCATACAGAGTCAGGGGCAGCGGGGTCGACGAAGCCGAACGACTGCTCGCAGTAGACCGTCTCGTCGAGGTGGCCATGAAGGAAGGCGTTCTTCACGTCGAGCTGGCAGATAGGCCACTCCCGAGACGCAGCGATGCTGAGGATAGTGCGGATCGTGGCCGGCTTGACCACCGGACTGAATGTCTCATCGTAGTCGACGCCGGCCTGCTGGGAGAAGCCACGGACGACCCAGCACGCCTTATGCCGAGCGAGGGAGCCATCGGCGTGAAACTTGTGCTTGAACAACCACTTTCCAGTGACGATGTTCGCACCAGGCGGGCGAGGCACGAGGTGCCAAGTGCCATTGTCGAGCAGCGCCTTATGTTCTTCAGCCATCGCAGCGCGCCAATTGGGATCGGCAAGTGCGCTACGATAGTTCGCCGGGAGGGGCGAGGCAGTGGAGGCGGAGAATCCGAAGCGCTCGATGGTGCGGAGACTGTCGGTCTGTGAGCGCGTCACAGGTCACGCGGCAACCCAAGAAGCTGCTGCACCAGGGCCAGCAGCGGTTGCTGGTGCTGCTGGAGGCGCAACAGGGGGCACCAGTGGTGCTTGTAGCTGTAAGCCCTGCTTCCCAGGCACATTTAGTGCTTTTAAGTTTTTTAGCTAATCTATGTCATTAAGTCCTTGGGTAGCTCAAGAGGTGTGCGGGTACCCAGGCAGGTTTCCTGTCTAGTAAAAGCTCTAGTGAGCTATATGTAATCAATGCAGTTCTTATCCTATATATATATATTGCAATGCAGTCATCTGGGTGACAAAGCCCTGGCTGATTATTGCTCTGTTACCTCCAACAATTGGTATCAGAGAATAGGTTAGACACCTTCTCACCTTCTCATCTTCTCCATGACGTCAACCTCCTCTGAGCGCCGGGCTAGGAAGACCAAGGGAGCCACTGAGGGCGAGCTGGGCGACCCCTCTGGCAGGTCTGCGCGCCTGAAGGCAGCAGAGGAGGCGGCGGCGCTGGCTGTCGAGGCGGCACAGCAGGCTGCAGCAGCCGCGGAGGCGGCGGCCAGGACAGCGCAGGAGCTGCGGGTGGAGATAGCAGCAGAGAAGGGAGATGAGGAGGAGGAGGAGGAAGAAGAAGAAGAGGAGGACCGGAGGAACCGGCGGCCACGGACTCCGCTGCGGGACAGGCGCCGTTCGCAGTCACCACTGCGTGACCGAAGGCGTCGTGGTGGTGGTCGCTATGAGTCGCCGCATGGCAGGGTGGTCTACCGCGATTCCGGCAGCGGCACATCATGGCCAATGCTAGACAAGACCAATTATTATGAGTGGAGCCAAACGATGAAGCTCAGGATGCAGGCGTGCGACCTCTGGGAAGCTGTCCAAGGAGGCCCAGTGCAGTTTCGCGACGACAGGCGAGCTCTGGAGGTGATCGTCGCTGCTGTGCCCAAGGAGTTGGGGCTCCCGCTCCTCGATAAGGCGACGGCAAAAGAGGCATGGGATGCCATCGCTGCGACTCGTATCGGTGTGGACAGGGTCCGCCGAGCGACGTTGCAGCGACTGCGTCGGGAGTGGGAGAACATTGACGTCAAGCCTGGCGAGCCGGTGGAGGATTTTGCCCTGCGGCTGTCAACTCTGCACCAGCAGCTGGTGCTTCATGGAGACAGGGACATCGATGAGGCGCGTGTCGTGGAAAAGTTTCTGCGCACGGTGCCAACCAAGTACGCGCAGATCGTCGTCGCCATTGAGCAGTTCCTCGACTTCGAGGTGCTCACGCTTGAAGAGGTGACAGGAAGGCTCAAGGCGGTGGATGACCGTGAAGCGCAAGCTGTGACAGAGCCGGTGTTCATCAACGGCAAGCTGCTGTACACTGAGGAGCAGTGGCGTGCGCGTTTGAGGAAGGAGAAGAAAGGCGCAGAAGAAGCTGGCAGTTCTGGTTTCAAGAACCAGCGCGGCGGTGGCGGAGGACGCAGCTGCGGAGGTGGACGCGGACGGGGCAGAGGTGCTGGCCGTGGCAGCAGACGTGGAGAAGGCAATGGCGCCGGCCGTGTTGGCCCCAACACGTGCCTCAACTGCCATCAGGAAGGGCATTGGGCGCGTGAATGTCCCCAGCCGCGCCGTGATGGAACAGAGCGCGGCGGCGGGGGAGGAAATCGTGGTGGACGCGGTGGCGAAAACCATGGAGGAGGCCGTGGCGGCGGTAACCAAGCTGGGCAGCAAGGAGGACATGAAGGGCGTGCCCAGTTTGCTGAGTGTGAGGAAGATGCAGCTCTATTTCTGTCTCACGGCTTCATTGAGATGGAACAGAGCACGCCGGAGCTCAACTATACAGCACAGCGCGTTGAGTTCTTTGAGCCACGTGCGCGTGCTTATCTGGGAGCAGATGATGAAGAGATGGCTGGCGGCTGGTACCTTGATTCAGGCGCAACACACCACATGACTGGGCAGCGTAACCTGTTTTCAGACCTGAATACGGACGTTCAAGGCACGGTTCGGTTCGGGGATGCGTCCAAGGTGGAAATCAAGGGCGTTGGCTCAATTGTTTTTGAAGCAAAGACTGGTGAGCATCGTGCTCTTCATGGAGTTTATTTCATTCCGGCATTGAAGAACTCGATCATGAGCCTCGGTCAACTTGATGAGAATGGCTCAACGGTGGTGATTGATGATGGAGTACTGCGGATTTGGGAACGCAGCAGCGGCCGCCTACTGGCCAAGGTGAGGCGTGGCGCGAACCGGCTGTATGTACTGCATATGAAGACAGCACAGCCAGTGTGTCTTGCTGCGCGCAGGGATGAGGAGGCGTGGAAATGGCATGAGCGTTTTGGGCATCTGAATTTTGAGGCCCTGCGGAGGCTTGGCAAGGAGAAAATGGCAAGAGGGATGCCAAAGATCGATCATGTTGAGCAAGTGTGTGACACTTGTGTCACCACCAAACAGAGGAGGCGATCATTTCCTGCTGCAGCAACATATCATGCTCAGGATCACCTTGAATTGGTGCATGGTGATCTCTGTGGGCCAGTTACACCAGCAACTTCGGCAGGTAATCGCTATATTCTGCTGCTTGTAGATGATGCCACACGATTCATGTGGGCAGTGCTGCTGTCATCTAAGGATGCTGCAGCAGATGCTATCATAAAGGTGAAGGCTGCTGCAGAGGTGGAGAGTGGGCGTAAACTGAAAGTTCTGCGCACAGATAATGGAGGAGAGTTTACTGTTGCAGAATTTGCTGCTTATTGTGCCAATGAAGGAGTCAAAAGGCATTACAGTGCTCCTCATTCACCACAGCAGAATGGCGTGGTGGAGCATAGAAATCAAACCGTGGTGGCCATGGCACGTGCCTTACTCAAGCAGCGCCAGATGCCAACCAAGTTTTGGGGGGAGGCAGTGATGACTGCTGTGCATATTCTGAATCGGTCACCAACCAAGGCTCTAGGTGATGTCACTCCCTATGAAGCATGGCATGGCCGAGCACCCACTGTTGGCCATCTGAAGGTGTTTGGTTGTGTGGCATATACTCGCCGTTTGTCTCAGCTCAGGAAACTTGATGATCGTGGTGAAGCTGGAGTATTTATTGGCTATGCTGAAGGAGCCAAAGCCTATCGAGTTTTTGATCCAGCATCTCAGCGTGTACGTGTCAGCCGAGATGTGGTTTTTGATGAAGGAAGAGGTTGGGATTGGACATCACCAGCAGCAGGTACGTCTGGGGCAGCTGGTAGTGATTTTGTGGTGGAATTTCCTTGGGAGGAAGAAGTCCCTGGAGCTGGAGGTTCAGTGCAGTCACACTCATCTCCTCAGCCCCATTCTGCCTCACCTGAAGCTTTTCCAGCAGCAGAATTGGTGCTTGATGCAGGAGAAGAGGTGTCTGAGACATCCAGAACGCCTTCACCACCACCAGCTCCAGCCAGCCCACAAGTGGAGCACGTGACTCCCTTGGAAGATGATGAGGAACGGCTGGACACTTATCACAACGACGAGCAGCTGCGCTATCGTACCATAGATGGCATATTGGGCGGGGAACAGGAAGTTCCGCCGCTGGCGCAGCGCTTGTTCGCAGAGCTCCACCTCACCCACTCTAGGGAACCCATTTCTTATGCAGAGGCAAAAGATGATCCTGCATGGCAGGCAGCAATGAAAGAGGAGCTGCGCGCTGTTGAGCGCAATGGCACCTGGGAGCTTGTGTCTCCCCGAGCTGGCCATCGGCCAATTTCTCTAAAATGGGTCTACAAGCTGAAGAAAGATGAGAAAGGAGATGTGGTCAAGCACAAGGCTCGGCTTGTTGCTCGTGGGTTTGTGCAGCAAGAGGGTGTTGATTATGAGGATGTGTTCGCTCCTGTTGCGCGCATAGAATCAGTGAGACTGTTGCTTGCTCTAGCTGCCTAGGAAGGATGGACTGTTCATCATATGGATGTCAAGTCAGCTTTTCTAAATGGAGAGCTCAAGGAAGAAGTATATGTCCAGCAGCCACCTGGGTTTGCTATTCCTGGGGAAGAAAGCAAGGTATATCGCCTGCACAAAGCTTTGTATGGGCTGAAGCAGGCACCCAGGGCGTGGAACGCTAAGTTGGACTCTACTCTGAAGGAAATGGGGTTCAAACAGAGCAAACATGAAGCAGCAATTTATAGGAAAGGTTCAGAGGGCTCAGTGTTGCTGGTTGGGGTCTATGTTGATGATCTGATTATCACTGGAGCAGTCAAAGATGAAGTAAAGGCTTTCAAGGAAAGGATGAAATCCACCTTTGAGATGAGTGACTTGGGTTTGCTCAGTTTCTACCTTGGCATTGAAGTACAGCAAGGCAAGAATGGGATCACCATGAGGCAGACTCACTATGCCAAGAAAATCCTAGAACTGGGAGGCATGTCTGATTGCAATCCAGCAGCTACACCAATGGAAGAGCGCCTGAAGCTCAGCAAGCATAGCACTGCCAAGGAGGTGGATCCAACTCAGTATAGGAGGCTGGTTGGAAGCTTGAGATACCTGGTTCATACCAGGCCTGATTTGGCTTTCTCAGTGGGCTATGTGAGCAGATTCTTGGAGAAACCGACCACTGAGCACCAGCAAGCAGTCAAGAGGGTGCTGAGGTACTTGGCTGGAACATTGGACTATGGTCTGTAGTTCAAAAGAGCCCCAAATTCTGCTAGGTTTGTGGGCTACTGTGATTCAGACCTAGCCGGTGATATTGACTCCAGCAAAAGCACAACAGGTTGTCTGTTCTTCTTTGGCAACAGCTTGGTCAGCTGGCAATCTATCAAGCAGAGGGTGGTGGCTTTGTCTAGTTGTGAGGCTGAATATATGGCTATGACTTCAGCAGCAACACAAGCCCTGTGGCTGTCAAGATTGTTGGCTGATCTGTTGGGAAGAAAGGTGGAGACTGTGGAACTGAGGGTTGACAACAAGTCTGCAATTGCACTTGCTAAGAACCCTGTCCTCCATGACAGGAGCAAACATATCAGAGTTAAGCAACATTTTATCAGGGATTGTATTGAAGAAGGCAGCATCAGGACTGAGTACATCCCTACAGCTGATCAATTGGCAGACATTCTCACTAAGGCTTTGGGCAAGGCCAAGCTTGAAGATATGAGAAGCAGAATTGGCATCAAGCATATCAAGAAGGGTTGAAGCAGGTCTTAGGGGGAGAACTGTAGCTGTAAGCCCTGCTTCCCAGGCACATTTAGTGCTTTTAAGTTTTTTAGCTAATCTATGTCATTAAGTCCTTGGGTAGCTCAAGAGGTGTGCGGGTACCCAGGCAAGTTTCCTGTCTAGTAAAAGCTCTAGTGAGCTGTATGTAATCAATGCAGTTCTTATCCTATATATATATATTGCAATGCAGTCATCTGGGTGACAAAGCCCTGGCTGATTATTGCTCTGTTACCTCCAACAGTGCTGGAGTTGCAGCGGGTGCCACTACTACGACCATAGGAGCTGCTGCTTGGTCGGTCGGCGCTGTAGGAGGCTGTGCACGACGAGTGTAGACAGCGCCGAAGCGCTGGCCGCCCAGCTGGGGGCCGCCTGCAGGAGGAGCCAGGGGGCCCAGCTGGAGAATGGCCGGGTGCTGGAGCTCCGGGGACTCGTCCATGCTAGAGGTGGGAGCTGTAGGGCCAGCGAGCAGCAGAGCGGTGGGCGCAGGTGCCATTGAGGAAGATAGTCCCTGCATCAGGAAATCAAGTGAAGACGGCATGGAGGCCGCCGATGGTGCTGCCGAGAAGGGGAACACCAATTCATCAAAATTAACATGGCGAGAGATGATGATGCGCCGAGTGGACATGTCGAGGCAGCGATACCCTTTGTGAGAAGATGGGTAGCCAAGGAAGACACAGGGTGCTGAGCGAGGGGCTAGTTTATGGGGGGAGGTGGCAGTGAGGTTTGGATAGCTGAGGCATCCGAAAACTCAAAGCGAGGAGTAGTCAGGGAGTGTTTTGTGAAGAAGCTGATATGGTATATTGTTTTGTATGGAGGAGGATGGTCGCCTATTGAGGAGGAAAGTGGCAGTGGCAAGAGCCTTAGCCCAGTAGGGAGGAGGCATGGACGCATGAAGAAGCATGGTGCGAATGGTGTCATTTGTGGTGCGAAGCATGCGTTCAGCCTTGCCATTCTGTGGAGAGGTATAGGGACATGAGAGGCGTAGCGTAATGCCATGGCTAGCGAGGAAGGAGGTGGTAGCATGGTTAACGAACTCAATCCCATTATCAGCTTGGAATGATTTGGGTGTGGCGCCAAACTGTGTTTGAGCGTAGGCAATGAAATCGACTATGTGGCGGTGCACCTCGGATTTGTGACGAAGTGGAAATGTCCAGCAATAATGGGAAAAATCATCCAGGAGAACAAGATAATATTTAAACCCGGAGGTGCTAAGGACCGGGGACGTCCAAACATCACAGTGAACTAAAGCAAAGGGAGCAGTGGTCACAGAAGTAGAATGACTAAATGGGAGCCGAATGTGCTTGCCAAGTTAACAGGCATGGCACAGAGATGATGGGCTCTTATTACAGGAGATGACCGACATGCTCTGTAGAGTGGCGAGGCTGGAAGGACCGGGGTGACCAAGGCGGTGGTGCCATAGCGATGAGGTGATGGCGATGCTGCAGTGGTGTGCTGGTGTGGAGGGGAAGGTGTAGAGGTCGCCACCACTATTGTAGCGAAGAGTCATGCGCCCCGTCTATTGGTCCTTGACAGAAAAACCAAAGGCGTCAAATTCAATAGAACAATCATTGTCACGTGTGAATTGACGAACGAAAAGAAGATTGCGCACGAGGGCCAGCGCAACCAGAACGTTAGTGAGGCGAAAAGTAGAGTCAGGAGAAGACAGTGTGGAGGTGCCACGACATGTAATAGGGATGGTGCTGCCATTGCCAGCCGTGATGCCAGAGGCAGGAGGGGGGAGACGGGACAGAAGTATACCATCCGAGGGCGTCATGTGAGTTGTGGCGCCGGTGTCGAGGACCTAGGGGTAACTATTGCTCTGATACCATGTAGAATAGAAAGAATCACCACACGCCCAAAGTGGGTGGGGAGCCTTTCATATATAGGGCCAATTAGGCACACATTGTAAGTACAAATATAGGAGGCTATTACTTGTACAAGGAAGCTATCCTAATGTAAGGAAACTAGGCTATACATAGCAAGTAGCCTATCTAGGGGATCTCTCTAATGATCCTGATATATACATATCCTAATAGTAGGGGCTGTTCACATTGGTTCTCAATGGGCTACCACGTGGAGATGTGGAGCTGCCGCTGCTCTGGCGTAAGGGGTTGGCTAAACATAGAGCCTGAAATGCTAAGAGAAACTTGCTTAATCCTGATAAGAGGAATTTCATCAGTGATCCCTAAACTTGTCCCAGATTCTTATCCACATACAAAATCTCTGGAATAATATATTTGATACCTTAAACTTGTCCATGGTTTTTAGGTAGGTCCAAACATGTCCAAACCAGCCTCAACTGCCTATATAGCATTTAGTATGCCACTGTGCACCCAGTGGAATCCTCGACTCTAATGCATATGATTGGTTAGAGAAGCTGTACCCCTAATAATTCTTGGTTTAGAGCATTTTCCGGGAATTCCTTAATGTGACTATCTATTAAACAATATTTGTGAAGTAGTCAACAAGTAAATACTGCTTCCTCCGTTCCAAAATATAATTCACTTTGGTTTTATCCCAACTTCCCAAGTGAAACCTCTCTAACTTTGACCAAGTTTATAGAAAAATACACTGACATCTATAATATCAAATTACTTTCATTAAACTCTTCATGAAATATGTTTTGATAGTGAATTTATTTGAACTCGTAGATGTTAATATATTTTTCTAAAAACTTGGTCAAAATTATAGAAAAGTAAACTATAATGAACTCATAGATGTTAATATATTTTTCTAAAAACTTGGTCAAAGTTATAGAAAAGTAAACTATAATGTGGAACCGAAGCAATATATATGCAGATTTGACCCACATGACTGCCAAGCATGGTGGCATGCAAGCCAGGGCTGATTTGGACCCGTTTGGACCTATCTGGAAACCATGACAAAAGTTGAGGTGCCGAATGTGCAATTTGAGACTCTGTGGACAAAGACGAGAACGTGGGAGAAGTTTATGGACCGTTGCTGGAATTGGCTCTTTTATATCAGTTTATTTACTAATGGTGCTAATATTTAGTACTTTGCTTAAGAAACTTGTATGAAAAAGAGGCACCATGGTTCCCTTTGGCCTCCTACATTCTCCTTCCTGGAATACTGAATAACATCTTCTTGCATTCTTGGATGCGCACACATCTTCTTTTTTAAGTAGCTCACTGGTAGATGTGAGTTGGAGAACTTGAGCCATGCCCTTATCCTTCTCACAAGTGTTTGCTTATCACTTCCAACTGAAGGCTCATGAATGGCATGGGTCGAACTTCGGAGTGGATTTAGAAGTTGAGTTGTCTTTCGAAGCTGAGAGCAAATATGTCTCGGGATTGATAGATTGATTATCAAGAGTACAGGATACAATATATATATATATATATATATATAGGCAAGGATCCGGAGGGTTTATAGAAACACCCAATCAACGGTGATTCTTGCCTTATCAATCTAACTTAACCCCTAAGGCACTAGCCGCATGGGCCTTAACACCAGGCCCATAACAGCCCTATCAGGCGCCTATGCTAACACGCCCCCATAGTCGAATCGTCAGCCACTCTGCGCGTTTAGACTGGACCTAAACTCCGTGAACACTGAGGTAGGCAGCCCCTTGGTGAAGATGTCTGCATATTGCGAAGAGGTGGGAACATGCAGAACACAAAGGTCACCAATGGCGACTCGCTCCCGGACGAAGTGAAGATCAATCTCGATGTGCTTGGTGCGCTGATGTTGCACCGGGTTGAAGGTCATGTAGACTGCACTGATGTTGTTGCAGTACACCAGTGTGGCGCGCCAAAGAGGGGCATGCAACTCTAGGAGAAGCTGGCGTAGCCAAGTTGCCTCTGCAACTCCGTTGGCCACCGCGCAATATTCAGCTTCAGCACTTGATCTTGATACTGTGTTCTGGCGCTTGGAGGATCAAGAAACAAGATTGTCATCAAGGAACACTGCATAGCCCGAGGTGGACTTGCGAGTGTCCGGACAACCAGCCCAATCAGCGTCGGTGTAGACGACAAGATCAGTCGAAGTGGAAGGTCGCAGCAGGAGACCGAGGTGGAGTGTGCCTCGAACATAGCGAAGAATCCGCTTTAGAGCAGCGAGGTGAGGCTTCCGAGGGTCGTGCATGTGAAGACAGACCTGTTGAACGGCATATGCAATGTCTGGGCGGGTGAATGTCAAGTACTGAAGGGCTCCAGCCAGACTGCGGAAGTTGGTAGCATCAGACACAGGGGCCCCCTCAGCGGCAGCAACCTTAGGATGGGTGTCCACTGGAGTAGAGCATGGCTTGCACTCAGCCATTCCAGCGCGATCGAGGATATCCAGCATGTACTGTCGCTGTGAGAGCAGGAGTCCATCACCACTTCACTGAACATGCATGCCGAGGAAGTGATGTAGTTCACCAAGATCTTTCATGGCGAATTCTCGCTGAAGTGCTGAGATGATCCACCGAAGAAGGTCTGATGATGAAGCTGTGAGGACAATGTCGTCAACATATAGCGACAAGTAGGCTGTGTCGGAACCACGCTGGTAGACGAAGAGTGAGGTGTCTGACTTGGCTTCAACAAACCCAATAGACAGCAAGAAAGTAGCCATTCGACTGTACCAAGCACGAGGAGCCTGCTTCAGGCCATAGAGTGATTTCTTCAGAAGGCAGACAAAATCTGGATGAACTGGATCTTCAAACCCGGATAGCTGCTGGCAATACACCGTCTCAGTCAAATTGCCAGGAAGAAAGGCGTTCTTCACGTCTAGCTGGTGAATGGGCCAGCGACGGGAGAGCGCCAAGGATAGCACCGTACGAACGGTAGCCGGCTTCACCACAGGGCTGAAGGTTTCATCAAAGTCCACACCGGGCCGCTGGGTGAAACCACGAAGGACCCAACATGCCTTGTACCGCTCGAGGGAGCCATCAGACCGGAGCTTGTGCTTGAAGATCCACTTCCCAGTGACAACATTGGCCTGGGGCGGACGGGGCACAAGATCCCAGGTGTGGTTCTGTAGGAGAGCACTGTGTTCTTCCTCCATAGCCACTCGCCAATTAGGATCAGCAATAGCGCTACGGAAGGTCTTCGGCACCGGAGAGAGCGGCACAGCATGGTAGGCAGCAGGCATACGGAAGCCGCTCTTCGAACAGGTGCCCATAGAGTGCTGGTTGGCCACCGGAGGGACAGCAACCGCGCCCTTGGGCAGCGGGGCGGCTGCTGCAGGGACCGATGAAGAGGCCACCGGCAGCGGGGCTGGTGCTGCAGGAACCGGTGTAGGAGCCGCTGGGACGACCGGTGGAGGTTGCGGGCAACGCGAGTAATGGTACGTGAAGTCGCGGGTCGAGCGAAGCGGTGGAAATCCTGGTGGAGGCCCGCGGGGCGCCTGAGGAGGCGCGGGAAACCCTGCGGACTGCGCAGGGGACGTCGAGCCGGCGCGCAGCGCGGGCGGGACGTACAGCAGCTGCGAGGACGTGCTGGCCGGTGCTGGGGCCGCGCGTGGCGCGGGAGGGCTTCCTAGCGCCTGCACCGTGGCCGCGCGTGGCGCGGAGGGGGTCGCCGGTGACTGGAGCGCAGGCGGGATGTAGAGCGCCGTCACCGGGATGTTGTTAGCAGCCTCGGGCGCCCCAGGCACAGTCACAGAAGGACTGGCAGGGGCGCTGGTGTCACCGGGGAGTGCCCCAAGCTCGGCCACACGAGGACCGGCAGGGGCAGCAGGAACATCGGAGGTGCTGGGAGACATGCCTGCAGGAAACAATGTGTGCGAGGGTCCAATAGGAGCTGGCACAACATCATCAGTAAAATCAAGAAACTCGAGTTCCGCTGGATTACTGGGACCATGACGCTCAGCAAAGGGAAAGGCCGTTTCATCGAAGATGACGTGCCTGGAGATGAGAACTCTATTGCTGGAGAGGTCAAGGCAGCGGTATCCTTTATGGTGGGCGGAGTAGCCTAAAAAGACACATAGAGCAGACCTAGGAGCGAGTTTATGAAGAGCGGTGGCGGACAGGTTGGGGTAACACTTGCAACCAAAGACCCGAAGATGATCATACGTAGGCAGCTTTGCGAATAGTGCAAAGTGAGGCGTAGAGAACTGGAGAGTCTTGGTAGGTAATATGTTGAGGAGGACAGTGGCAGTGGAGAGGGCCTCCACCCAATAGGAGGGAGGCATGGACGCCTGAAAGAGCAGTGAGCGAACAACATTATTAATGGTACGAATAATGCGTTCAGCTTTACCGTTCTGAGGCGAGGTGTAAGGGCAGGACATGCGAAGATGAATGCCCTGAGCGAGGAAGAAGTGGTGAGTGCTTGAATTGTCGAACTCTTTCCCATTGTCGCACTGGACAGATTTGACACGTGTGTCAAACTGAGTGGAGACGTGGGCGAGGAACTGGGCCAGCGTGCTGAAAGTGTCAGATTTGAGTCGCAGAGGAAATGTCCACAAGTAATGAGTGTAGTCATCAAGTATAACCAAGTAATATTTATAACCAGAAACACTGACAACCGGGGAGGTCCACAGATCACAGTGAATAAGATCAAACTTGCTAGACGCACGAGAGGTGGACGAATAAAAGGGCAATCGAACATGATGACCTAACTGACAAGCATGACACAAATCTGAACAATCACTAATATGACGCGAGGTGCTGGACACAAGCTTGGACAACGCCTCATGGCCGGGGTGGCCAAGTCGCCGGTGCCACAGCGGGGAGGAGTCCTGGGCGACAAGGGAATGAGCTGGAGGTAGGCGCAGGGGGTATAGCGGGCCAGAGCTATTGCACCTGACGATCTCGGTCCGGGAGGGAAGAACCTTCACAGAACAACCAGCGGAGTCAAACTCCACAGAACAATTATTGTCGATAGTAAATTGGCGAACAGAGATGAGATTCTTAATAAGTTGTGGTGACACAAGAACATTATTAAGACGTAAAGAGGAGGACAACTCTGTGGAGCCAGTGGCGGTGACAGGCATGATAGAACCATTACCTACGACAATAGATGAAGGAGTAGGATACCGCAAAGGAAGAATATGTGAAAGAGAGGAGGACTGAGAGGTCATGTGGGAGGTAGCACCTGAGTCGAAGTACCAGTCACTGGACGGAGGTGGAGTCAGGGACATGGTATTGAAAGCGGAGGCAAGCGCCGTCGGATCCCAGGAGGGAAGGCCGGCCACGGGGCTGTAGTACCCGGGGGCGACCCAGTGTGCGGCGCCGTCGGGTGCAGCGGCAGCAGCCTGGCTGTGGGTGACGAGCGCCTGCTGCTGCTGCTGCGCGAGGAGCGCCTGCTGCTGCGCCTTCTGCTGTTGCGCCTATAGATGAGGGGGCATCGGGATCGGCGCCAGCAGAGGGCAGGGGCCTCCGGGCCACATCTGGATGGTGCCCGTCCAGGGATTGTAGTAGCTGGGCCAGCGTCCACCGGGAGCAGGCTGCTGCTGCTGCTGGACGGTGGGCTGCTGCTGGTTGTGACCAGCAGAGGGGCGCGGCCCCTGGCCATCGCCACCGCCTTTGCCGCCGCTGCGCTTGTTGTGGCGATTGTTGGAGGACTTGGAGCCACCCCAGCGCTACCGGAGCCCGAGCCGAAAGACGCAGGGGCGGTGCTATTCGCCGTAGAGGTAGCAGCGAGAGCGGTGGCAGGAGCATCCTTCCTGTTCTCCAAGGTGAGTTCCTCAAGGATGAGGTCGTCGCGTGCCTCCA
Organism: Miscanthus floridulus; assembly: GCF_019320115.1. Lineage (NCBI taxonomy): Eukaryota > Viridiplantae > Streptophyta > Magnoliopsida > Poales > Poaceae > Miscanthus > Miscanthus floridulus. Next base: position 25,247,631 of record NC_089597.1, on the reverse strand, counting down.
GGAAGGAGGGGAAGGGACGTGTGCGACGGAGGAGGGTGCCGACGTGGCTGAAACGCTCGTTGAGACCGCGAATGACGTTGAGGACAAGGGTCCGGTCAGTCACGGCCTCGCCGAGGGCGGTGAGATCGTCCGCCATCTTCTTCAACCGGCGACAGTAATCGGTGACGGAGAGGTCGCCCTGGACGAAGTTCCAAAAGCGCGTCTCCAGGTGGATGGAGCGAGCCTCCCGGTTGCCAAGGAACTGAGACTCGACGGCAAGCCAAGCATGGCGTGCGGTGGAGCCTTGGGCAGAGATGATCTCCGCCAAGTCGTCGGTGAGGGTGGCGATGATCTAGGCCTTGACGACGCAGTCCATCCGATCCTAGGTAGGAGAGATAGGGACTAGAGGCTCCGCGTGGACATGATCCCGAAGGGAGAACTTGCCAAGGATGAGCAAGAACTGATCACGCCAGCGGTTGAAGTTGCCGGAGTCGACGTCAAGGACCGTGGTGACGTGATTGCGGATGTTGTTCACGGCGACGGCCTGGGAGTGGAGCTACAGCAGAGCCACGGCCTCATGATGGAGGAGGGCGGCGCGTAGATCGGTAGGAGGTGGAGGAGGGCCGCCAGGGGTCGCGCCAGAAGATTCTGGTGGCGTCATGGCGGCAGCAGCGGCCGCGCGCGCCTGGGCCGCGCGAGCCAGGGCGGAGCTGGCGCCCTGAGCGGCCTCGTCGCGGGCCTTCGCGGTGGCGGCAGCTTCCTCCTCGGCCTCCTGAGCGCGGGCAAGGGCTGCGTCCCGGGCGGCCACGCGTTCGCGCTCGATGCGCTGGGCGTCAGCAGCGGCAGCGTTGGCGCGCTCCTCTGCGGTGCGCTGGGCGATGGCGTCGTCCTGGATGGTGGCAGAGGAGGCGTCGGTGACCCTAGGAGAGGAGGGAGGGGTAGGCGACATGGTGCAGGGGAGGGTGCAGAACGGCAAAGAGAAGCCGGCACGGGGGAGGGTGGACGCGCGGAGGCAGCGGAAGAGAGGTCCCCTGACCTAGGCGTCAGATACCATGAGAGCAAATATGTCTCGGGATTGATAGATTGATTATCAAGAGTACACGATACAATATATATATATATACATAGGCAAGGATCCGGAGGGTTTATAGAAACACCCAATCAACGGTGATCCTTGCCTTATCAATCTAACTTAACCCCTAAGGCACTAGCCGCATGGGCCTTAACACAAGGCCCATAACAGCCCTATCAGGCGCCTATGCTAACAGAAGCCTACAACTAGAGTGTTTTGACCTATGAAACTTTTCTTCTTATTTAATGTAGGTCATGCTTGGATCTGGTGACCCAGAGCTCGAAAACTGGATGAGATCTACAGAGTCGAACTTCAAGGATAAATTTCGTGGATGGGTTGGATTTAGTGTTCCAGTTTCCCACCGAATAACTGCCGGGTATGCAACAGCATGTTGTTAAAACCTCACTTGACATCTTATAAGTACATTTTATACTTGGGATATTGATCTCTCCTTTTTTGTGCAGCTGCGATATATTGTTAATGCCATCCAGATTCGAACCTTGTGGTCTGAATCAGCTATATGCTATGCAGTATGGCACAGTTCCTGTTGTCCATGCAACTGGGGGACTTAGAGTAAGACAGCCATCCTATAATACTGACTTGTTATATTAGTACCAAGGTAGAATGTTTTTTCACCTATTTTGTTTGTTGAACAGGATACTGTGGAGAATTTCAACCCTTTCGGTGAGAATGGAGAACAGGGTACGGGGTAAGTAAAGCTTCATTTAAACATTTGCAGTTCCTTCTCTCTTTTTTTTTCAGCTGGATTCTGGAATCAATTGAATGCTTACAGTGATTGCAGTAGTTTGCTCCATTCATCAGTGAACTCCTGATCAATTTTTACTGCATACACATATTTTGCAGGTGGGCATTCGCACCCCTAACCACGGAAAACATGTTGTGGGTAAGTTTCCATCAAACTTGAATTCTGTTAGGAACTTACGATCTTGATCATAGTATGTGATTACAATGACCCTTATAATTTATGGATGAAACATTGCTGAACTCACTTTGTGCTAACAAACCGTCTAGCCAATTCTAATAACAAAGGCACAAAGCATGCAATTGGTTTTATGGTAAAATGAGTTTTATTGTTATCTTGTGTTGGTATATGGGAACTTTATTAAAAAGAAAAATAATCTAGAAAGAACTCCTCTAGCTTCTGGCCTTCATCACAAACTAAACTTTTGGCAGCAGCATATTATAGGACTTGGGCTCCTGGGGGAGTTTTGGTCTTTGGAGCTTCTGGGAGCAGTAAAAGCTGCTATAAGCTCCACTTTACAAGGCCTAGGTGGTGTTGTAAATAATAATAAATAGGCAACCAAATTTGAGTCAAGGAGGACTCAACCTGTGTGATGACTGTATACCCGGCTATCCGCACCTCCCATCAACTGATCTATGGCAAGTTGGAATTAGTGGGAAATCGAAGCCTGAAGCATATACATTCACCCCTGGTTCTAGACTGACTTGTGTCAGGTGCAGGATGTGAATTTACATGTCCGGTATGTGTTTATGAGGTGATTACTCCCTCTGTTTATAAATATATGACGTTTGGGACAACCTATTGAGTTCAAACTTATTAGCCTGTCCTAAACATCATATATTTTTAAAATGGAGTATTAATTAGTTCTGCTTTTACTTTGGCCAATATGTTATCGAACCAAGCCTGGAAATTACTCTGTCCGGTCTGGAGCTGTCATTTCCAACAACAAAACTGAACTGCAATTAGTAATACCTCCATCCAGGACTGATAGTAGTATTTTGATAAGGGAAAAGTCAGATTTTACAAATTTTGGCCAACAATTACTCAAATTATATGCAAGTTTAGGGCATAAAACTTGCATAAGTAGATTTGTATTCAAAAGTGCATCTAAGATAATATTGACTTTTCTCTGTATAGAATAACAGAGATAGAAGGGAAACACCACACACCCAGTGTAATGTGGGGGGGTGACCTTGATATATATAGCCAATAGAGAGGTGGGGAGGAAGGAGGCGGAAGTAGAAGGTCCGGGATCTAATTGATCTCGGTCTGTGATACCATATAGAATAACAGAGATAGAAGTGAAACACCACACACCCAGTGTAACGTGGGGGGGGGGGGGGGGGTGACCTTGATATATATAGCCAATACATGGCAGCTTATATGCAATACATGGCAGGTGCTAATCATACTAAATATAGACTTGCCTAATATATACTTTCCTAATGTACATATCTATCACTCTGGTCAAAGTACTCCTAACATTCATGGAGTATAAACTGTTTGAAACGTCAGGTTTTCCTGACTAGAGGGAGTATCAATTACAGAAGCTAAGTTTCTTATGAAACAATTGAAGGGCAATATAGGGAGTTTATGCACAGGTGGTTTCAGGATCAATTTGTTTACTGTTTATCACCAGATTGCAGTGATATTTTTTACCCAGCAACAGTAAAACTAAACCACTATTCTACTGTATTATGGGGCAGAACATTTCATAATTGGATTTTGATCCTTGTTTTGCAGACATTGCGAACTGCAATTTCGACATACAGGGAACACAAGTCTTCATGGGAAGGGCTCATGAAGCGGGGCATGTCAAAAGACTTCACATGGGACCATGCCGCTGAACAATATGAACAAATCTTCCAGTGGGCCTTCATCGATCGACCCTATGTCATGTAAAAAGGGGACAACAAGTGGTGTGTCCTTAAAGATCTTCAGTTCTTCGTCCTATAGTAAGCTGAAGGATGAGAAGACCCCTGTACGTTACATGGAAGGCAGACCGGCTGTTGGCTCCATCGCTCCGATGTCCAGGTCAGCCTTACGGCGCCTGCTGCTTTGGCTGGTTTGTCTCAAAGAAAGGACCGTGATGCAGTGAGGAGTCCAGTTGAACGACAGTTTTGAAGAATAAGAAGGGGATGCTGGAAGCAGTCGTGCAGGCAGCCTCACAGTGATACATATGGAACAAAATGGAGTCAGTTTCTGCTACGCCACTCACTGTTTACCTTTAGAGTATTACCCATGTTGTTCTTTGCTGGTTAGGACTGATAACTTAATGACTCATTAGAAAACCATGCCTCGTTTTTCTTGACCAAAGTGGCCACTTCTGTGCATTCTTGGCCGTTTACTAGAGATGGGCATTGTTGATGATGCATCTTCAGTGTCAAGGGTTTCTATATATCGAAAGCGTTGCCATGATGGCATGGAGGAATCCTGTAAAACGCATGATGTTGGACTGTTGGTGTATGCCTTGTGTCCCAGCACGGCTTTATACTTGTCGTGACCACGTCCCGTCCGCTTGGTCAGTAATACCTTCGGAGCAAGGGAATGGTGTACAGCTCTACGCGACGCGAGCATGAGTGCATGAGCCTTCAGTGCGCGATGCGTAGATGGTTGTAATCTGTGGGGAAGCTTGCGGGGCGTCCATTCCGGACCGGCACATCAGCTTGGGATCGATCCCTGATCGTCGTGTTGTCCAACCTGGATTCCTTAACAGCCAGTTATCAAATCGGCTAGATTTATTTTTGGGTTAATTAAATGTTTAATTTAACTAAAGGTGGTAATGAAGAAACGCACGCAGAGCCAATGAAGAAATAGTTCGTCTTATTAGTAGTGTCGTCAAATAAAGAATTTCTCCGGTAGTTTCTTACGTTTTCGTATGAAATTGAACTGAATTACGTGGAATTTCTATATTTTCTATATAATTCTTGTGAAATTTCTATGTCTATATTCAAAACAGTCCCTGAATTCTTATTCCTCCATGTCACGTAAGCTGCTTGCGGCCTCTGATCACGCGCAAGAAAGGGATTACTGGCGAATTCAGAAAGAGTGGCATTGTCCTCACGGCCCTTGCGAGCGAGACCTATAAAACCCCATCGGCCACCCGCCAGTTCTGAAGCGTCACCACCCGATCGGAATCGGAACTAAAGCGAAAATGAGCGGAACGTCGGCGCCACCGTACGATGCCATGCTCAAGTCCACGGCGTACGAGCGGTTGCGCGCGGAGCACCCGGAGGAGTTCGCGCCCGCGAGCGTCTTCTTCACGCACGATGACCGGAGCGCCATCGACCGGCGCAACAGCTTCCGGGTGAAGGCCGCGCTCGTCTACGAGGCCGTCACGGGCCGGCACGTCGACGACCACATGCTGCGCGCCAACAGCCTGCTCCTGGCCCTCGCCACGAAATGCCATTCCAAAATCCTTGGACAACCCGACGGTAATCGTGCGTCGCCCAGATTCTAACCATTCGTCGTCATACTTACTTATCTCTTTTTCTGACGCTGTCGCTGATGCAGAAGCAGGAGATCCTGCGGAGGTGACAGACGAACGCTGGGACGCAAAGAAGAAGCGCGTGGTGGACGGCATCTTCCTCGTCGTCGGCTACCTGCCAAAGCTCAACGAAGCGATCAGCAGGAAGAACGCGGACCGCGACTCCGTCGACCAGATCTTCAAGTCGCGCCACATGCTCGACATGGTCACGGACGTGATCAAGCTCGAGAACCAGCTCCGGCTGCAGGACCTGCTCAACGTGGCCCGCCACATCGAGGCCGTCATCAAGGAGACTGTAGAGCAATCCGATTTCAAGGACGTCAAGGAATCCATGGGACGCGAGTACAAGCTGGACGTCACGGAGCAGAACCTCGCCGACGTGATCCACCGCTTCTGCTGGTACTACTCGCCCTTCTCCACGAAGAAGACCGCGGCGGCGCCCCCGGACAGCCCGTTCAAGGACGTCGCGGCCAGCAAGGAGGTGGCGGCGCGCCGCGCGCACGCTCCTGGACTGCCTGCACATGAGCGTGGTGAAGCCGGCGCAGGGGAAAGGCGGGGGCGTTACCGGCAGGCCGTCTCGCATGCCGGCCGTGAGGGATCTCCGGCGGTCCGGGGTCCGTCTCCAGGCCTCCGAGAACGGCCGCGCCGAGATCGAGTTCGCGCAGCCGATGGTGTGGCTACCGGCGCTGGTGTACGACTTCAAGCTGGCCACGGTGGCCCGGAACCTCCTGGCGCGGGAGTACGAGGAGCAGAGCAAGCTGATCACGCGCTACTTCCAGATGATGAACGCGATCGTGGAGGACGCGGCCGACGTGCGGATCCTCCGCCGCGCCGGCGTCGTCCTCGGTGGGTCCGGCGGCGGGCAGGAGGTGCACGAGCTGATCAAGAACATCGACGGCCACGCCACGTACCCGTCCGTGTACATGGCCATGGACCGGGAGATCGACAAGGTGAGAGAATACCACGACCAGAGGATGGACAACTTCTTCGTCCGCAACCGCCCCGGCGTCATCTGGGCCTCGTCGGTGGCCGCCATCTCGGTGGCGGCTATCGTCGCCGCGTGGAGGATCCGGGGCTGAAGCCAGCAACGAATCAGCTGCCACTTTGGCTGCTAATATAAAACGGTGTCGTCACATATATTTGTAACTTGATGTGTTGCAAGGCGTATCATGGTCCGTACGCCGAGTCGCCGACTAGCGTAATACGACTGTGTGCAAGCGAACTGATGGTTGATTATATACATATAATAAAGCGAAAGTCGAACAGAAAACGAATTGAAGATAAATTCACTATTCAGTATTAATTAGGACGATCATGTTAACCTGATTCAGGGTCGTTTGTTTTGACATGGTTCCAGCTCACTACGGTGCATAATAAAATACAATATAATACTTATAGTTGGTGAACCAAAAAATAGTAGCTTAAAAGGTTTTTAGTTTATTTTGAAATGAGGGATAATTTTATCCCTATGCACATGTGGTGCTGTCAAGCTTAAGCCACTTACCGCCTTTGTCGGACCTCTCCTTTCGCTCAACTAGAGACAGGAAGAAAGGGGAGGGGAAGAGAGAAGAAAATGAAAAGCATTTATCTACCCATACTTTCTAGTGTTTGTTCATAAGTGAAAGTAAATAAAATAATAGTGTCTTGAGACTCATGCAGGTTAACCGGACATAGGCTTGTATATGGGTCGAGAGATTTGGGGAACAAGTAGCACTCACAGTCGAGATAAGGGTAAGCTTGTGGGCCCTTGTGCTTCAATAATCAACGTGTGTTTGAGGCAAGCTGGGCATGAATTGGATCTTGCACTAGCGAATTCTGTCACGATGTGTATCGTATTCATCTTGCCCAATTTTATTGTGATGTATATCATGTTCCTTGTGTTAAATTTGAAATTTGTAACTGATGAATCGTAAGGACGGTTCCATATGCCCAATTACATAAAATTGATGTTATCAGATTCATATTGAAAATTACCTATTATTATGACTTTATATCAGAAAAGTGAATGGTAAAGCAATTGTTAATCGAAGCATGGTCCTAACAAAACACTCATTGTTATTCAAAGAGGGTAACTTGTTAGACCATTGATTGGGCCAAGTTTGGGCGGGGGAGCTTGAGCTCCACTAGGTTAGTGCGGCAGGGGCGGAGGTAGTGAATTCCATGCCATCACCATGGGAGGATGACCCGAGGAGGGCAGCAGGCGGGGGAGTGGGCATTCTACATGTATGTCAGTTGCATATTGATTAGCAATTCCAATTTTTTTTATCAAAAACGAAATAGCAAGGGTTTCACCTTGTTGGCCTATGACATGTAGTTGTTGTCAAGCTTGAGCTACCTATCGCCTTTGATTATCCCCCTTTCACTGAACTAGAGAGAGGAACAAAGGGGAGAGGGGAGAGAGAAAAGAGAAAAGAGAAACATTTATCTACCCATTCTTTCTAGTGTTTGTTCATCAGTGAAACGGAAATAAAATAATGATGTCCTAGGACTCATGCAGGTTAACCAGACCTTGCTTCTATGGGCAGACAGGTTTAATCAATGGGCCTGTTTGGCCGGTATTAAAGCCAGCTGAAGCTGATTTGTTGTGAGAGAAAAATATTGTAGATTCTAGCTGATAAGCCGACTGATAAGTTCAAGCGAACAAGCCCAATAAGTGACACTCGCGAGATAATGGCAAGCGTGTCGTGAGCCCTTGTGCTTTATTAACCGACGTACGTTAAGGTAGGGCATGAGTTGGATGCTGCACTAGCTAATTTTGTCACGACTATCATAATCCTATTGCCAAATTTTGCTGTGATGTGTATAATGTTCCTCGTGCCTAAATTTGAAATTTGTAACTGATACATCGTAAGAACGGTTCCAAAGGCCTAATTTTATTTGACATAAAATTGATGTTATCAAATTCATATTGAATATACTTACTTATTATGACTTTGTAACAGAAAACCGAATATTGGTAGAGAAATTGTCAATCAGAGCATGGTCCTAACAAAATACTCCTTGTATTTTCAAAGAAGAGGGTAACTTGTCAGATCAAACTTGCGCATGAATATATATTCTTCAATATGAATATGATAACATCAATTTTGTACAAAAATATATTATGTAGCAATTATCGGTTAAATCATGTCCTAGCAGAGAAATACACCTGAACAGAGGGAGTACATTCTCATATATGTATGACATCTAGTGAAAGGCATAGCACTCTAGTGGCCATATGAAAAAGTGAATTACTTGGTTACTTGTGAATAACAAAACTACCCACAAGCTTGACCTTGGAGATTTAAGCAGACAGTTAAAACTAAGTCCATGCTTCAGTACCTGATTCAGGAGATGGCATGAATTTGCTTGAGCCTTTGCTTGGATGTTGGGCCGGTCAACCTAGCTAGAGAGTAAGCCATGCAGCAAACACGAGCAACTATTTTTTACACACCTCTTCAATTACCAATGTTTTTTTTTAAAAAATAGGTGATTTGATTTGCACACTGCAAGTCACCTCTTTGGGTTAGGGGTAAGGGTTGATGGGGAATCTGATGTGCTTTAAGCTTAGAAATTGATCGGAGGGGGGTAGAGGGGGGGGGGGGGGGCGGCCAGACCGAAGGTGGCTGCTGAGGGGTGGAGCGGTGAGGCGGCATGTTGCTGCCAACCACAGGCGATGGAGTATGATGGTTGGGCCAGGTTTTGGTGAGGGAGCTCAAGCTCCACTAGGTTATCATGACAGCGATAGAGGTAGAGAACTTCATGGCAGCACCATAGGGGATGCCCTGATGAGTGCAGTAGAGGTAGAGAACTTCGTGGTAGCACCTACGGAACAGATGGCCCGGGATCCAGAAATAAGAAAAGCAGAGGAAGAAACACAAACAAAATAAGGGATCATACCTGTCGAGTTCATAAACCCGGGGTCCCTCGGGGACTGGCTTCCACGCCAGGGCTCGGCCCAGGAAAACGGCCTTTCTTTCTTCCGGACCGGCCCAAAAGTCTAAAAACCAACAGACCGGAGTACTCGCTTCAGGCCCAGGCCGCCTTCGGCCCATCTCTCTGACCGGAGCACTAGCTTAGGCTCAGGCCAGCTCCGAACGGCCTCTCCGATCGGAGCGCTAGCGTCAGGCCTCGGCTGCCTCTGCACGGCCTCCACTCGGAAAGCCTGACCCGAGGACCGCCTCCGACTCCGACCTTGTGTCTCCGACCAGGATTCATAGAAAAACACCGCCATCACTATTCTCCGACTGGCACGCTAGAACCAACTAGGGACCATCCGACCGGGGACGCCCGGTCGGAAAGAACCAGAAGGCGTGCGGAGGAAGGCAAGGCATGGCTCACAAGTCAACACCACTGTACTAGGGACCATACCCTGCATGAAGCAGTGCTCTACAGCCACCCTGACATAAAGTATTGTAGGGGCCGCTAGAAACTCCCATATGGTAAGCCCCCCGTGTGTCTCTGGACATCGATCGCGGTATGGGCTCTAGGATTTGCCATACCGGGTGAACATAGCACAACTCCTCACATGCCACCAGGCATCCAGAAGTATTTGCAGGTACCGGCGTCCATCCTTCCAGAAGAAGATATCTCGACCCCCCGTGCACATCTGACATCCTACAGCGACATCGATAGTATTGGGAGGCTTCAACCATTATCCAGTTTTCATCATCGTAGGAAATATCTGTACTCTCTCCCTCTCACCTGTAAAGAGCCATCCCCTTCATCTATAAAAGGGGATGCGCTCCCTCCAACCAGGGGAGATCAATTTCTTCAAGCCCAGACTCACTAGATCGACATCAACACTCCCAACCACAGGACCGCCAAATTCTGACCGTGACCCTTCCGGTCGGAGCCGACCGAACCTCTTGTACACCCCCTTCTTCCTCCTTCTCGTTTGTACCCCCACTATAGACTTTGAGCACCTGGGCTCAGGAATAAAGTCACCGACCAACCCCGACTGGACGTAGGGCACATTGCCTGAACCAGTATAAATCCTATGTCATTGAGTGTTAGGCCACCTCCGATCACAACGTACAGCAAAACTACAAATATTTACTAGTTGGTCACTTTCTACACCGATAGTTGGCGCCGTCCGTGGGGAAGACGCTATATGTTCAACACTCTTTTGGTCATCGGATGGCCCATTTTTCCTCCACTCCCGCCGTGGCGAGCTCGGGCGATACGATTCGCTTCGGATCGCTGGAGTTCCCCGCACTCTCGCCCGCCGGGATGAGGGTTCCACCCATCTTCGAGCCATTCTAGGTCTTTCGCTTCGGGAGCCTAGACTTCGTCGCCGACCAGCTCGGCATACTCCACCTCCATGAGGAGGCTCGCGACCCGGCACCCATCGGAGGGACCTCCTCCATCGACTCCAGGACGCGCGACTTCGATGGCGCGGCATCTGCGCTTCATTCCGAGCAAACTCTCTGCTCAAACCCTGCTGTGAGTAATATACATGCTGTTATTTACTTACTGCGCTCTATTTTCCACCAAATACCCGGTGGGTTACCGTTGTCCCCATCGCAGCCGCCATACAGCCGGTTCCCCTATGGCCTTGCGTCTTTCGCGGACACATACGCCCGGGGACTCCAAAAGGTGCTGGCATCGCACCCCCTCATGTCTGAGTTCGTGGGGATGGTGAGCTATGCTCCCACCTGCTTCCTCGACATCATGGACGACGACGTCAGGAGTGACGGCTCCAGCATCGGCAATGTGGCGCCTAGCCACCATCGGTCTTGGGAGTACGCTGTGGCGGACGCCCCGGAATAGCCGCTAGGGATGACGGAGTCCTTCCGGACCCACGCCCCACCAAGCCCCCACGTGGGGACCCTTGAGCTCACACATGAGCACAGGGAGGATCTACGACGACAGTGGCCGCATCAGCCACCAACTGCACCAACGCGCTTTGGCACACCATACTGCGCACCGTGCGCATAGACCGGCGAGCGGCACTCAGGGTCGCGCCCGTCAGCCCCAACGCAACGTCCCAGTTCGGGGGACCAACCCCCATAGTTCGCTCAGGCCAGTCAGAACGTTGCCGCCGCGGCAATGCTCCTGCATGACCTGCCCGAGCCGAACGACCCTCGTGGACGAGCAAGCCACCAGAACCTCTGGGCACTATTGGAGACCACCGCCGTTCAGCAAGCGGAGTGCTCCGTATTGCGACGCCAACCAACGACCTTGCTCCCTGTTCGGGGAACAGGGACGCAGCAGATGGGGCACTACACCCTATCATCGCCACAACCACCGATTGTGGCACAAGAAGCTGCAACCGCTCCTCGTCTTGACTTGACGACCGCCCCGTGCCGACCGCCCACCTACACGCGGCTCGGACCAAACCAAGATGCGCGTAGCGTCGACCGAAGTCCCAGCCCTAACAGCCTAGAACCACGGAACTTTGTCCAACACCCCTAGCAAATGCCTTTTCCGCCATGCTTCAACGGGGGGCACGACAAAGGTAAGGCCAGGCGTCAGGATCAAGATGAGGGCCCCTCCACGCAGAGGGAAAAAAAGAACAGAAAGGATCGCCGCCAACCGGCCAACTCCGTGTTGGCCACCATGGCAGATTACACGGGCACTTAGCCCCGGCAAGACCCTCCGGGCCACTTTCACGAGCTCATGGAGAACCCATGCACCAACCACAACTATCCCGTCAACCATCTCTATAATGATTGCCTGCTCCTCAAGCGCCTACTGAGGTAGGCTGGCAGGCCAAAGGAGGAAGAAGACGGGGAAGCACTGACTGAAGGACGACGACGATGATGCCCTCTCCGTGGACCTTGGAACAGCTATGTCTTTCTTCTTTTCCTAAGTTTTAGTCTTACCTTACTTAGCGAACGCTCCAATAAGAGCACCCCAACCTGAACACTTTTTTGGCTCGGGGCACTCGGGGGCTCCACCAGGGGGCTCTACTACCCCTTTGTTGTTTTTTACCTTAAGTACTCTTTTGCTTTTGTATAAAGAAACTCCTTCCTACCTGAGTAAAAGGGTAGTTCATTTCTTTGTTTTACCTTATGTAACTTTGCTTTAGAACATTCCGACTGATCGCACCCTGCCTTTTCCTACGGCTACGACCGGCCAAGCCTCGCGGGCCATGCCCCGGGCTTGTAAAGTTGCAGCCCACGGAACAAACGGGCAGGTACAAGAGAGAAAGAAATTTAAAACAAAATTATGCCAAGGGAGAACTAAGGAACGAAAGAGAACAAGCTTCCCCGAACGGAGCAACTCCATTACAAAAGCAAAAAACCGATTGCAGTCATTAAAACACACCATGGAACGTCTTACACGAGGGCTTCCCCACGAACTTAAAACGTCCTACATTTACTAACTACTATTATATTTTTACATGCTACTAGGCTGACCCGGCGACATCCGACGACGGTGCAACCGACGAAGGCGCAGGCTGCTCACTTCCCGACGGCACAGCATCCGGCTCGACCGAGGCCAAGGTGACATTTCCCCCCGAACCAGGCTCCAGGCTATCCGTAGGCTCGAAAGCATTCTCTCCACGCATGCTTCGGGCCATGTCTTGACAGCGAACGTCCATCACCCACTCGGCAGAGACTTGCTCTGACACCAACCGTGCGTGCGGCAGCTCGCTCACCTCGATGGATTGGATGTCCTCCATGCTCAGACCTTCAGCATACCCACTACAGATAGCGTCGAAGTCTAGGTTCGGGTGGTGCGTCGCCACCGAGGTCAGCACCTGAAAGGTCCTAATGGCTAGGGGGGTGAATAGCCTAATAAAAATTTCTATAACAACACTTAACAAAAGGTTAGACAATTATGAGGCGAAGCAAGTGTTACGCTAGCCTACTCAAAATGCAAGCCACCTACCACAATTCTAGTTTAGATAGTCTCTATTCACACAATAGTTATGACACTACCCTATGTTAGTGTGCTCTCAAAGGCTAACTAAAGAGCCACACCAACCAAGCAAGCAAGCTCTCACAACTAGCTACGCTAAAGAGCTTGTCAACTAGTTTGCGGTAAAGTAAAGAGAGTGATCAAGAAGGTTATACCACCGTGTAGATGAAGAACCAATCAATCACAAAGATGAATAACAATGAAGACCAATCACCTTAGAATCAATGATGAATACAATGATTTTTACCGAGTTTCACTTGCTTGCCGACAAGCTAGTCCTCGTTGTGGCGATTCACTCACTTGGAGGTTCACGCGCTAATTGGCATCACACGCCAAACCCTCAATAGGGTGCCGCACAACCAACACAAGATGAGGATCACACAAGCCACGAGCAATCCACTAGAGTACCTTTTGGCGCTCCACCGGGGAAAGGTCAAGAACCCCTCACAATCACCACCCTCCACTCAACGATCCTCACTGCTCCAAGCCGTCTAGGTGGCGGCAACCACCAAGAGTAACAAGCAAAATCCACAGTGAAACACGAACACCAAGTGGCTCTAGATGCAATCACTCAAGCAATGCACTTGGATCACTCCCAATCTCACTATGATGATGAATCAGTGATGGAGATGAGTGGGAGGACTTTGGCTAGGCTCACAAGGTTGCTATGTCAATGAAAATGGCCAAAGATGTGAGCTATAGCTGGCCATGGGGCTTAAATAGAAGCCCCCCATGAAATAGAGCCGTTATACCCCTTCACTGGGCACACTGCGCTTTGACCGAACGCTCCGGTCATACTGACCGGACCCTGGACTCAGCGTTCGGTCCATTTATTTATGCCACGTGTCACAACGGCTAAGTGATGACCGGACGCTCTGGTAAAACTGACCGAACACTGAAGCCCCAGCGTCCGGTCGAGTACAGTAAGGGTCCAAATCCATTTTTCCTCGACTGGACACATCCGGTCCACCTCGACCGGACACAGCCCAGCGTCCGATGGAGTACCCTAGCTACTGTACCACCAGGTCAGCGTGACCGGACGCAGGCAGTCAGCGTCCGGTGCATTCAGATCCAGCGTTTGGTCACTTGATCGACGCTGGCATCTCCTCTGTCTTCTTCACCCTTGCTCAAATGTGCCAACCACCAAGGGTATCACCTTGTGCACATGTGTTAGCATATTTTCACAAATGTTTTCAAGGGTGTTAGCACTACACTAGATCCTAAATGCATATGCAATGAGTTAGAGCATCTAGTGGCACTTTGATAACCGCATTCCAATACAAGTTTCACTCCTCTTAATAGTACGGCTATCAAACCTAAATGTGATCACACTCTCTAAGTGTCTTGATCACCAAAACAAAATAGCTCCTACAAATTATAACTTTGCCTTGAGCTTTTTGTTTTTCTCTTTCTTCTTTTCAAGTTTAAGCCCTTGATCATCGCCATGCCATCACCATTGTTATGTTATGATCTTCATTAGCTTCTCCACTTGAAGTGTGCTATCTATCTCATGATCACTTGATAAACTAGGTTAGCACTAAGGGTTTCATCAATTCACCAAAACCAAACTAGAGCTTTCAATCTCCCCCTTTTTGGTAATTGATGACAACCCTTATACAAAGATATGAATTGAAATTCAATTGAATCCATGTTGCTTGCCCAAGCATATTTACCATGTGTAAAAGGATATGGACAAGTTTCATGAACGCCAAATGGTAGCAATTGCTCCCCCTACATATGTGCTAAGAGTTTGGATTATAGCTTGCACATATGCTTAAATAGGAAATATAGGAGTCAATGTCTACCAAATGATGCTAAGGTATAAGAGATGGACCTTTGAAGCGTGATACCAATCGGATTGCACCAATATACCATCCTTAGCACCATGGTTAGCTCAATACCATTTGGAAACATACTTTAGAAAGATACCACTTGTAAAGACTTTCTTGGAAATGAAAGTTATCTAGTGATTTTATTTTATCATTCAATCTTACAACTAACATACATCACACAAGCATGGATGTTTAACTTTAATACTTGTGCCATGCAAGCAAACATATGAAATGCACATACAAATGCACCATACAAGTTCATGAGCTTGCTCTCCCTACTTGTGTGCTCAAAATTTTAATTGATCTTTCCTTTGTCGTATCTCTCCCCCTATGTCATATATCAAGATATCTTTATGTTTCTCTCCTTTTATGATATTTCTCCCCCCTTTTCACTATCTTTACTACTATCTTTGTTTCTCTCCCCCTTTGTCATCAATGACCACAAAGGTTCTAAACATAGATAGTATTACTTGTAGGGTCGAGATTATCAATGTCAATCAATGGGGTGAGGATCATTTTCCCAAATTTGGTCTAATCTAGATCATTTGCCAAAGATATTTAACTCGGTTTGATCCAAGGACAAGCTTCTTCACACCTCCAAATGAGGGTTACTTGTACCATGTTGAGTTAAACACTTAGAGCTTATTTTCTAGATCAAACACTAGGTTTACAAGCCCATAAACATGTCATATGCTATCACTAGATCAAATCAAGCATAGAAGCAATAGTGATACCATATAAACATCAAATTCATTTGATTTTTATGAATGAGCCTAATAAAATAGAACCATTTGAAAGGTCCTAATAAGATTGAAAATATGACTAGATGCACTAAACATGTCCTTAGCAAGGATGTATGCCATGCCAATCAACTTTTACCTTGGATTGCTCGAAGGAGAGGCATGTCATATGAGTGGGGGTGCATCAACACATATTTGAGAAATCCAATATGTTCAATTCATTCCTTAGCTTACAAAACCTTTTCTCATCCAATGGCTTGGTGAATATATCAGCAAGTTAATCTTCGGTGCCTACACTCTCAATGCAAATATCCCCTTTTTGTTGGTGATCTCTTATGAAATGGTGGCGGACATCAATGTGCTTTGTTCTTGCATGTTGAACCGGATTGTTGGTTAACTTGATTGCACTCTCATTGTCACATAGCAATGACACTATCTTGAACTTGATTCCAAAGTCACTCAAAGTGGCCTTCATCCAAAGTATTTGTGCACAACAACTACCAGCGGATATGTATTCGGCTTCGGCGGTTGATAATGCAACACTATTTTGCTTCTTTGATGACCATGAAACAAGTGATCTTCCCAACAATTAACATGTGCCCGAGGTGCTCTTCCTTTCAACCTTGCATCCCACATAGTCCGAGTCAAAGTAACCAACTAGCTCAAACTTTGCTCCTTTGGGATACCACAAACCAACATTTGGTGTATGCTTCAAGTACCTCAATATTCTCTTTGTAGCCTTCAAATGATTTTCTCTTGGTGAGGCTTGAAATCTTGCACACATACATACACTAAACATGACATCCGGCCTTGATGCGGTCACATAGAGTAGGCTTCCAATCATAGACCAATACAACTTTTGATCTACCATATTTCCACTTGCATCACTATCCAAGTTGCCATTTGTTCCCATTGGTGTGCTAATGACTTTGCTATCAATCATGCCAAACTTCTTGATCATGTCCTCGATATACTTGCCTTGACTCACAAATGTACCATTCTTCAATTGCTTGATTTGAAGACCAAGGAAGTAACTCAATTCTCTAATCATGGACATTTCAAACTCATTAACCATCATCTTTCCAAACTCATCATAAAATTCTTGATTGGTTGATCCAAATATGATATCATCAACATAGATTTGCAATATAAATAGATCTTTTCCAATCTTCTTGATGAAAAGAGTGGTGTCAACTTTGCCCATTGTGAATCCTTTAGAGAGGAGGAAGTCCCTCAATCTCTCATACCATGCTCTAGGTGCTTGCTTCAAGCCATACAATGCCTTCTTCAACTTGTACACATGGTTGGGCTTCTTATCATCTTCAAAACCGGGAGGTTGCTCTACATATACTTCTTTATTGATATAACCATTGAGAAATGCACTCTTAACATCCATTTGATAGAGCTTGATGTTGTGGCACAAGCATAGGCTAGCAAGATTCTAATTGCTTCCAATCTAGCAACTGAGGCATATGTTTCTCCAAAGTCAAGACTTTCAACTTGTGTATAGCCTTGTGCTACCAATCTTGCTTTGTTCCTTACTACTATCCCATCTTGATCTTGCTTGTTTCTAAAGACCCATTTGGTTCCAATCACATTGTGTCCCTTTGGTCTTTCTACCAATTCCCATACTTGATTTCTTGTGAAGTTATTCAATTCTTCATGCATAGCATTCACCCAATCAACATCCTTCAATGCTTCATCTATCTTCTTTGGTTCAATGGATGACACAAATGAGAAGTGTTCACAAAATGATGCCAATCTTGATCTTGTTTGTACACCTCTAGAAATATCACCAATGATAGTGTCCAATGGATGATCCCTTGCAACATTGGTTGGTTGGAGGATTGGAACTTGATTGCTTGCACTTGCTAGATCATTGGGTTGAGATGATGTACTAGCCACTTGATCTTGATCAATATTATGAGAGTCACTTACACTAGCTTGATTTGTATCATCTTGCTCATTTGAGTTAGAGAGTACTTGCACTTGATCATCTTCATCATCATTTACTTGCCTAGGCCTCAATTCACCAATATCCATGTTCTTCATGGCATTTGAAAGTTGAATGCCTCTAACATCTTCGAAGTTTTCATTCTCTACTTGTGAACCCTTGGTTTCATCAAATTCAACATCGTGAACTTCCTCAAGAGTACCACTATCCAAATTCCATACTCTATATGCTTTGCTTGTAGTCGAATAGCCAAGTAGGAATCCTTCATCACATTTCTTGTCAAACTTGCCCAATCTTGTGCCTTTCTTCAAGATATAGCATTTACAACCAAAGACCCCAAAATATGCAATATTGGGCTTTCTACCATTCAAGAGCTCATATGGTGTCTTCTCTTTCAATGGGTGACAATAGAGGCGGTTGCTACAATAGCAAGCCGTGTTGATAGCTTCAGCCCAAAAAGATTGACTCACATTATACTCACTAAGCATAGACCTTGCCATATCAATAAGTGTCATATTCTTCCTCTCAACAAGGCCATTTGATTGTGGAGTGTATTTGGCCGAGAATTGATGTCTAATTCTAAATTCATCACATAACTCATCAATTCTAGTATTCTTGAACTAACTACCATTGTCACTTCTAACTCTCTTGATGGTTGTTTCAAACTCATTGTGAATGCCCTTGACAAATGATTTGAATGTTGCAAACACATCACTTTTGTCCACTAGAAAGAATACACATGTGTATCTAGTGTAATCATCCACTATCACAAGGCCATATTTGTTTCCACCGATACTAGTGTATTGTGTTGGCCCAAATAAATCCATGTATAATAACTCAAATGCTTTACTAGTGCTTATCATGCTTTTCTTAGGATGGGTGTTTCCAACTTGTTTGCCGTCTTGACAAGAGCTACAAAGCTTATCCTTTTCAAACACAACATCTTTCAAGCCTTTAACTAAGTCATGCTTAACCAATCTATTCAATTGTTTCATTCCAACATGACCAAGCCTTCTATGCCATAACCAACCCATGCTAGACTTAGTGAACAAGCATGTAGATAATTTAGCTTCACTAGCATTGAAATCAACCAAGTATATATTCTCATATCTAAAGCCTTTGAAGATCAAGTTAGAGCCATCTACACTTATGATCTCTACATCATCTACTCCAAATATGCATTTGAATCCAAGATCACACAATTGAGCCACGGATAGCAAATTGAAATTCAAGCTCTCAACTAGCAATACATTGGATATGCTCATGTCATTGGATATTGCAATCTTACCAAGCCCTTTGACCTTGCCTTTGCCATTATCACTAAATGTGATACTATCATAACCATCATTGCCATTGGTGTTGATTGAGTTGAACATTCTTGCATCACCGGTCATGTGTTGAGTGCACCCACTATCAAGAACCCATTGCCTTCCTCCGGCTTTATAATTGACCTACAAAAGAAGATCAATTCTTTTTAGGTACCCAAACTTGCTTGGGTCCTTGAAGGTTAGTCACTAGGCTCTTTGGTACCCAAATGGCTTTCTTCTTTGAGCCCATCCATGGTTTACCAATGAACTTAGCCTTTACACCATTTATACCCCTAGTAAGCATATAGCATGAACCAAGCTTAATGGAGGATACATTAGCATTTTTGCTCTTATTTTTGTATTCATGCTCTTTATGACCAACTTGCTTGCAACTAGTGCAAAACCAACCATTGTTCTTCACAAAATTAGTCTTGTGAGGAGCAAAGGCCACCTTGCCTTTCTTGGGGGATATAGCCCAATCCCTCTTTATAGAGAGAAGCTCTTTGGCTACCCAAGCACATAAGCAAGCGGTCCTCACCACCATAAGCCTTAGCTAAGGTGTGAGTGAGCTTAGTGACCTCCTTTTTGAGGTTCTCATTCTCAACCACTAGTGAGGTATTACAAGTAAGACCATCACTACTAGATGAGGTAGAAGTGGAAGTGCTACAAGAAGGGTTAGTAGTAGCAACAATGATAGGCATAGATAGTGATGTATCAATTATATCACAAGTTAAACCTACATTGCAAGTTTCAACATGCTTTGTTTTATTTTGCTCTTTAAGCGAAGAAGAATGAGCTTTTTCAAGCTTTTTGTGAGCTTTGCCAAGCTTCTCATGGGCTTCCTCTGGCTTCTCGTGAGTTGCTTTGAGCTCATCAAGGGCTTGCTTAAGGGCTTTTACCTCCTTATTCAAGCTCTTGCATTCCCTTCTCTTAATGTCAAAGTATTCTTTAGCATCTTCTAGCATGTCAAATAATTCATCCTTAGTAGGTTCATCATCATCACTATCACTATCATTTTCATTTTCATGTTCATGATCATCAAATGTTCTTCATCGCTTTCATCATCACAAGATTGTAGCTTAGTGGCCTTAGCCATGAAGCATGATGAAGATTCGAAGAGAGAAGGCTTCTCATTGATGGTAATACTTGCAAGAACCTTCTTCTTGGTGGTCTTGTGATCATCACTATCATCATCATCATCACATGAGGAAGTATCACTATCCCAAGTGACTACATATGAACCACCCTTCTTCTTCTTGAAGGCCATCTTGTCCTTCTCTTTCTTTTCCTTCTTGTCCTTCTTCTTGTTCTTCTTGTTGTCATCATCATTGTCACTATTGTATGGGCATTGAGCAACAAGATGATCTTTGCTTCCACACTTGAAGCACCTTCTTGACTCTTCTTTGTTCTTGAATGAATATTTCTTTCTTCTTGCATGGTAGCCCTTCTTCACCATGAACTTGCCAAATCTTTTGACAAAGAGAGCCATCTTCTCATCATCATCATCATCCCAAGATTCATCTTCCTCACTTGATGTTTCTTGCTTTGCTTTGCCCTTGGTAGATGTGGCTTTGAATGCCATGCTCTTCTTCTTGTCATCCTTCTTTTCTTCTTTCTTCTCCCTCTTTTCTTCCTTCTCATCATCATCTCTATAAGCATCATCGGTCATGATATCTCCCAAGATTTGATTTGGTGTCATTGTATCCAAACCAGACCTCACTAGAATAGTGACCAATGTAGCAAATCTTGAGGGTAAACATCTCAAGAACTTATTTGAGAATTCCTTGTCCTCTATCTTCTCACCAAGTGCCTTGAGATCATTTACAATCACTTCCATCTGATGGAACATGTCCGGCACACTCTCATCTTTCTTCATCTTGAAACTAGCAAATTTATCCTTGAGAATATATGCCTTTGCACCCTTGATTGCCTTGGTGCCCTCAAAAGATTCTTCCAATTTCTTCCATGCCTCATGAGCTCTCTCAATGTTCTTGATTTGCTCAAATGTTCTCTCATCCAAAGCATCATGGATGGCACTAAGAGCAATGTCATTATTTTGGAGTAGCAATTCTTCAGCGGCAGTGGGAGCCTCTTCATCTTCTATCTCAATTTTTGTTTCTACCACCTTCCAAATCTTCCTATTGATTGACTTGATATATGTTGTCATCTTAGCCTTCCAATAGGGATAATTTGAGCCATCAAATTGGGGTGGCTTCTTGGTGTTGTTGATTTGAGCCATTTTAACACCGAAGGTTGTTAAGCCTCAAATAACGGTGACCTCGGCTCCGATACCACTTGAAAGGTCCTAATGGCTAGGGGGGTGAATAGCCTAATAAAAATTTCTACAACAACACTTAACAAAAGGTTAGACAATTATGAGGCGAAGCAAGTGTTGCACTAGCCTACACAAAATGCAAGCCACCTACCATAATTCTAGTTTAGATAGTCTCTATTCACACAATAGTTATGACACTACCCTATGTTAGTGTGCTCTCAAAGGCTAACTAAAGAGCCACACCAACCAAGCAAGCAAGCTCTCACAACTAGCTACGCTAAAGAGCTTGTCAACTAGTTTGCGGTAAAGTAAAGAGAGTGATCAAGAAGGTTATACCGCCGTGTAGATGAAGAACCAATCAATCACAAAGATGAATAACAATGAAGACCAATCACCTCGAAATCAATGATAAACACAATGATTTTTACCGAGGTTCACTTGCTTGCCGGCAAGCTAGTCCTTGTTGTGGCGATTCACTCACTTGGAGGTTCACGCGCTAATTGGCATCACACGCCAAACCCTCAATAGGGTGCCGCACAACCAACACAAGATGAGGATCATACAAGCCACGAGCAATCCACTAGAGTACCTTTTGGCGCTCCACCGGAGAAAGGTCAAGAACCCCTCACAATCACCACGATCGGAGCCGGAGACAATCACCACCCTCCGCTCAATGATCCTCGCTGCTCCAAGCCATCTAGGTGGCGGCAACCACCAAGAGTAACAAGCAAAATCCACAGCAAAACACGAACACCAAGTGCCTCTAGATGCAATGACTCAAGCAATGCACTTGGATCACTCCCAATCTCACTATGATGATGAATCAGTGATGGAGATGAGTGGGAGGACTTTGGCTAGGCTCACAAGGTTGCTATGTCAATGAAAATGGCTAAAGATGTGAGCTATAGCCAGCCATGGGGCTTAAATAGAAGCCCCCACGAAATACAGCCATTATACCCCTTCACTGGGTACACTGCGCTCTGACCGGACGCTCCAGTCATACTGACCGAACCCTGGACTCAGCGTCCAGTCCATTGATTTATGCCACATGTCACTCTGAGTTAAAACTGAATCGTCATATCACAACGGCTAAGTGCTGACCGGACGTTCTGGCAAAACTGACCGGACACTAAAGCCCCAGCGTTCGATCGAGTATAGTAAGGGTCCAAATCCATTTTTCCTCGACCGGACACAGCCCAGCGTCTGGTGGAGTACCCTAGCTACTGTACCGCTAGGTCAGCGTGACCGGATGCAGGCAGTCAGTGTCCGATGCATTCAGATCCAGCGTCCGGTCACTTGATCGATGGTGGCATCTCCTCTATCTTCTTCACCCTTGCTCAAATGTGCCAACCACTAAGTGTATCACCTTGTGCACATGTGTTAGCATATTTTCATAAATGTTTTCAAGGGTGTTAGCACTCCACTAGATCCTAAATGCATATGCAATGAGTTAGAGCATCTAGTGGCACTTTGATAACCGCATTCCAATACGAGTTTCACTCCTCTTAATAGTACGGCTATCAAACCTAAATGTGATCACACTCTCTAAGTGTCTTGATCACCAAAACAAAATAGCTCCTACAAATTATATCTTTTCCTTGAGCTTTTTATTTTTCTCTTTCTTCTTTTCAAGTTTAAGCCCTTGATCATCGCCATGCCATCACCATTTTTATGTTATGATCTTCATTAGCTTCTCCACTTGAAGTGTGCTACCTATCTCATGATCACTTGATAAACTAGGTTAGCACTTAGGGTTTCATCAATTCACCAAAACCAAACTAGAGCTTTTAGCACCCTGACGCTCCATAAAACAGCCCGCTCCTGATGAGGTCCTTGACCGCGTCTGGGACCTCCGCCAGCTGGACCGTGGGTGCACTGGTACTTGGCACCGACCCGAAGATTTCTGAGACGACAAGTCGGGCAACGTTGCGAATCTAGTCAAGATCCCCTTCGAGAGCACGTCGCTCTTCACGGGACTTGGCCAGCTCCTCGGCGTTTCGGCTGAAGCTCGCCTTGGATGTCTCTAGGTCTCGCTCTAGCGCCTTCACCCTTTCACCTAGCTCTAGAGGAAGGGCAACAAACTTAGAAATAGGCTTTGGGAAAAATCAACACCATGAGAAAACAAAAGGGTACGCACCAGTGCGAGAGGCCTCAAGGGTGGAGAAATCATCTGCCTATCGGGCCACCTACTCACACAACTGGGTACTCGCGTCTTCCATCCCCATCACCTGGCTCTAGAGTGCGAGCACTTCCTGATCCGCCTCCGACCGGGCCCTCTCCTCTGCCTCCAGGGCCTTCTGTGCCCTCTCTAGGGTGGCCCACTCTAGCTCAAGGGCCGCCAAGGCCTCTTGAAGCGCCACCTTAGTATTAGCTAGGGACGTCCGTAGCCCCGCCTCGATCTCCTCATGGCGGGCCTTCGCTGCCTCGAGCCCTTGCTCGGCAGCAGTCGCCCGCTCCGCCGCACGCTGCCCCTCCACCCGCGCCGCGGCCGCCTCGGCCGTCTGGATTTGGGACTTGCGGCAAGCGGACTTCGCCCAGTGCTCTAGCTCAGCCATCCGAGCGTGTTCTGCCCAGAGGAAGTGCGACTTGCGGGACGACACCTTCCTTATCTCCTATAAAAAACAGGTGTTATAAAAACAACCGGTGAAAGATTCAAAGGGCAAGGAGAAGTACCAAAAACTCACCTCCGCGGCAAGCTACAGGTCGACCTCAACTAGCTATCGGGCAAACTGAGCCTGCTTCTGGGTGCTCTCCAGCTTCGCGGATAGCTCAGTGAGCTCAGACACCACGGCATGCCCTTGTCCACCAAAAATTTCCCAAAGTTGGAGCTCCTAGGAATCCCAGAGGATGAACCTCGCCTTCGATGGGTCCTCGGGGAAGGGCCACTCCAGGTCACCCTCCAATGAACCGCTAAAGGGCCTAGCCCTCAACCAGACCACCACCAACTCCCGCGACGACACCACCGGTTCCACCATGGTATCCGCCTCGTCATCAGATGGGATTTCCACCACCACGTTCGCATGAGATG
Organism: Miscanthus floridulus; assembly: GCF_019320115.1. Taxonomy (NCBI): domain Eukaryota; kingdom Viridiplantae; phylum Streptophyta; class Magnoliopsida; order Poales; family Poaceae; genus Miscanthus; species Miscanthus floridulus. The sequence goes on along the minus strand of NC_089597.1, from coordinate 25,223,346 downwards.
CCACTGGGCGTCCCAGCTCCGCCCCGGCCACGCTTCCCTGGCGCCTTTGGCTCTAATGGCAAGGATAGATCGTGCAGCCCTCCACTCAGCTAGATAGGGAGTTCGCTCTCCATTGTCTCCTCCACCGCGACCACCAAAGAAGGGGCCACGAGTGTCACCTCTACCGTCGGCACCGGGATCGCCGCCAACACCGACACCACCGCTGCTGCCTTATCAGTAGCCCCCCCTGGGGGGCAGCACCCCCAGGAGGGAAGGCCTTGCTGCCGCCACATGCTGTAGTGTGGGCCTCCAAACCTCCTACACGGGGGTCGGGGCAATGCTCAACCCCGGCATCCCTCGGCCGCTAACAAAAATCGTGGGTAAGCCACACTTCACGAAGACTCGACCAGCAAGAATCGAAGAAGCAAGGAAACATACTAGGTGGCGAGCGGCATGACATGGAAGGTAGGCTCCGATGACCACAGACCTATGGGCCAAGGACCGCTCCCAGGCTACGACCCGCACCCCCTTGCTTCGAATGGGGTCGGAGTCATCCTGACCGGCTCCTATCTGGCCTGTGGTCGCTGCGACCTCTGGCTTGGGACTCCCCGACCAGAGCAACGGGCGGGGCGTCCTCCGACTGCAAGTCACGTATCAATCGGGCACCAGTCTGCCCCTCAGACCGCCTAGACTGCTCGACTGCAGCTGCGACAGGCAAGGCCTCCTTCAGCTGCAAGTCCATCATTGGCACCGGTTCCATCATCGTGCAAGCGCCCATCTGCTCCTCGGACCACTCGGCTCGCTCGGCCGCGCCCGCCATGGATGATGATGGGACCGACAACGCCATCAAGGGGCGCGGTGATCGTGGCCGCTTCACCGCTCACTCGCCAATGATGTCTGCACTCGCTGCATGCTTCCTCGATGCAGGAACCGCCACACGCCGCGCGGCCTCCTGCTCACCACCAGCGGACGTCGCCGTAGGGCCGTGACGCTCCGCTAAGGTCACAACGACCTCCTAACTCTCCTCCTCATCGGAGAAGACCATGTCATCCAAATCTATAGGAGGGTCATCCGACATGAGTTTTGACTCGATGTCGCTCCTATGTTCCCTAGCCCTCATGCGCCGGGCGACCTCCTTCTTCTTCTCTTCCTTCCGCCGAACCTCCTCAGTTCTCTTCTTCTTCCGGGCGTCTACCGCTTCCTTCTGAGCGGCTTGTCGGGCCTAGCCCTCCGGTCCCTTGGGAAGGTGCGTCCGGGACTTGTACTCTCTGAGCCCCTGTGGAACATATGACCCCCAATCAAGAAATAGGAAAAGCAGAGAAAAATGTGCGGATTAGAGAAGGGAACAAACTAGGCGGGACACGATCGAAGAGTTGAAAGGTATGGGCCTCCCTTCGACCCTCTCCTTGGGCCTCAGCTACAGCACCCGGCCAATGTGACTCCAGACCTCGTCGTCCGACAGATCCTCCGACGACGTACGGTCTGAGTCTGTGAGGCCGTCGTACATCCACATCGGCCGCACCCTCTCCGCCAATGGCACGACCCGGCGGCGGTACAGGGTGTGAAACACCCGCACCCCATTGAGGCCACTCTTCATGAGCTTTTGGAGCTCCGCCTCGATGACTCCCACCTTGTGCTTCTCCTTTTTGGCGCAGCCCCACGACCAACTTTCTTTTTTCTCTGGCCTCCTGCTGGTGAACACTGGGAATGGCTCCACCGCCGGATTCCTGATGTAGAACCACTCCCCATGCCACCCCCGATTGGAGTCGTAGGGGAGGTACCTGGGATATGAGTCTCCCACGCCCGGCTTCCTCTGCAGGGCTAATCTTCCCACCGGCATGATCTTAGTCGAGTCCCCCACCGTCAAGGCTCTCGGGGAGAAGAGCCGCCGGAAGAAATCTACGAGCGGCTCCATCCCAAGAAAAGCCTTGTAGACAGTAACGAATCCGGCGAGGTGCAGCACCCCCGTTAGATTGAGATGTTGCAGCTCTAGGCCTCACTCGTTGAGAAGCCCACGCAGGAACCAGTGCGCAGGGTATCCCAAACCTCGCTCGTGGAAGGTAAGGAATGAAACCACCTCATCGGAACGAGGTTGTGGGAACTCCTCCTTTCCGGGGACACTCCAATGTGCCACCTCCTACGGTGGTAGAAACCCTTTCTGGACGAAGGCCTCCAGCACTGACTTCCTCATGGTGGACGACTTCCAGTCCGACATCCTCACTCCGGATTGCAAAAAGAATCAGTAAGTTCTTCTCTTCTGCTCTCACCCTCTCCCTTCTCTTTCCTAGAGACCGCCGTGGCTCTCAGGAACACTCACGGCAAGAAAAGAAGGGGGGTGATAGAAGAAGAAGAATAGGCAAAAGAACGGAACAAAAACCTCTCCCTGCTCCTACTTAAAGGAAAAGGGACGACGGTTGGGGAAGGACGCGCCAATCGAGGAAGGCAGAACGGCGGAGCGAGAATTTCTCTCTCTTTCCCATTTAATGCAGATGGGACGCCCCCTGACCGACGGGACATGCCTAGCATGATGAAACGGCTCCTGATCAGGCGGGATGTGGCCTGGCCATGGCCCACCACTACTGCATGATCAACCACTATCATGCGCCGGGCACAAAAACCAAAGCGCCACCGCACGTGGATGACTCCTCGTCTCCCTAGGCCAGACCTAGAGAGACCCAACAGCGAAACCTCTGCCGGGAGAGATCAACCGGCCTCCTAAGTCGATCGATTCACTCAGGATAAACACCTAAGATACAGGTCCCAGTTGGGCGTCTCCGACTGGAGCTCTTCAAACCCCGTCTCTCAGGACACCAAGGTGAGCATGTGTTCATTAATACAAACAGTTCACACAAGGGCTAACCCATGATTGACAAGCGTAGGTACCAGTCAGACGTTTCCGACTGGAGCTCTTCAAACTCTGTCACTCCAGTCATGTAGGCCCCACCACATGAAATCTCCACCGAGAGACAACCAGACCCTCCTGAGTCGATCGATTCACTCAAGATAAGCACCTGAGATACAGGTAGGAAGCGAAGGGGCGCCCCATGCGGGCCATGCCGACTCTGTCTCAAATGACGAGCACAGGTCCTGGTCGGACATTTCTGACTAAAGCTCTCTGAACCCCGTCCCTCAGGTCATCAAGGTAAGCATATGTTCATTAAACATAAAACTATTCACGCGAGGGCTAACCCACGATTGACAAGCGTAGGTCCCGGATGGACGTTTCCGACTAGAACCCGACGAACCCTATCTCTCTAGTCTTCAAGGTAAAACACTATCAAAGCCTCTCTATTTCAATTTAAAACATTCATACATCCATATGCGCATTTCATTCCATACGCCTAAATCCCCCGGACGGTTAGGGCATGAACCGCCCGGGGGCTTGCGAACTAAGCATCGCACGTGCAGCGAAATGCACCAAAACGCTCCATGTTGCACCACGAAGCGGCGGCTTGCCTCATTCGATATGAGCAACCGAACAGAGCCAGGGGAGAAAACCATAGATGAGCACCGTGCGGCCTTTGCCCGGTCTGGCAAACCGGGTCATCTCAACCTTCTCGTTCGATCCTGAACCTCTCGCCAAGCCCACAGAATCTTCATCGAAGGGGAGGCCGTCAGGCCACCCGGGTCGGTCTATGAAATGACCTAGGCATCTATCGGGCTGTAGGTAAAGGAGTAGTGGAATGTCACAAGAGGGCAATGCCAACCCCATCATGAACGATGGACCCAGATTCCACTCGATCACACCCGTTAGTGAGCTCACCGAGCTAGTCTTTGAGCCCGAGTGATCAGGACAGGCGACAAAACTTAGCCCCTCCGGTTGTGAGGAACCAGATGGGGTAGCGCAAAAATGACTCACAGCCCCCACGAAGGCTTGATAGGGCTCGGGGGTTTAAACGCTATGGGACCACGACTCTGAATTCGCGTCGACGGGATAGGCAACATCTGGCTACGGCTTGGGACCATGACTCCTTAACTCGCATCGATGGGATAGGCAACATTCAGCTACGGCTTGGGTCCACGACTCCTTAATTCGTGTCGATGGGATAGGCGACATCTGGCTATGGCTTGGGACCGTGACTCCTTAACTCACGTAACGGCTTCAGATGGCTTCACAAACTAAAACTAACTCTTTCGATCCACGGTGAGCATCGATGCCTGGGTCTACTCACGACTCCACCTTACCTGATCCCACGGTGTGCATCGACGCTAAAGATCGAACTATGTTGCATCCGAAACTAAGTTATTTCCATTCACGGCGCGCACCGATGCCAGGGCTTGTTTCAAAAACTAAAAACTTCCTCATCTGATCCCCGGTGCGCACCGACGCCAGGATCATTAAGTTCTGTCTCAATCCAATCCCCGCGCTTAAAAACACCTCGGCTACGCAACGACGTCGTGGTTAAACAAAATTCCGTCTCAAACTAAAAAACATGCATACACGCCAGCTGAGACAACACCCCCAACTAGTTTGGCCTGAACCGCCTGGGGCTCGGGAGCTACAGCCGTAGGTGCGCTCGCGCGCACCCACCGGCAAGACAAAAATCCCCTGGACGATTCTGCCCAAATCGCATGAGGGCTCGAGGGCTCTTGTCGGGTTCATAAACCCGGGGTCCCTCGGGGACCGGCTTCCACGCCAGGGCTCGGCCCAGGAAAATGGCCTTTCTTTCTTCCGGACCGGCCCAAAATTCTAAAAACCAACAGGCCGGAGCACTCGCTTCAGGCCCAGGCCACCTTCGGCCCATCTCTCTGACCGGAGCACTAGCTCAGGCTCAGTCCAGCTCTGAACAACCTCTCCGATTGGAGCGCTAGCGTTAGGCCTCGGCTGCCTCCGCACGACCTCCACTCGAAAAGCCTGACCCAAGGACCGCCTCTGACTCTGACCCCGTGTCTCTGATCGGGATTCATAGAAAAACACCGCCATCACTATTCTCTGACTAGCACGCCAGAACCGACTGGGGACCATCCGACCGGGGATGCCCGCTTGGAAAGAACCAGAAGGCGTGTGGAGAAAGGCAAGGCATGGCTCACAAGCCAACACCACTATACCAAGGACCATACCCTGCACGAAGCAGTGCTCTGCAGCCACCCTGACATAAAGTATTGTAGGGGCCGCTAGAAACTCCCATATGATAAGCCCCCCGTGTGTCTCTGGACATCGATCGCGGTATGGGCTCCAGGATTTGCCATACCGGGTGAACATAGCACAGCTCCTCACATGCCACCAGGCATCCAGAAGTATTTGCAGGTACCGGCATCTATCCTTCCTAAAGAAGATATCTCGACCCCTGGTGCACATCTAACATCCTACATCGACATTGACAGTATTGGGAGGCTTCAACCATTATCCAGTTTTCATCACCGTAGGAAATATCTGTACTCTCTCCCTCTCACCTGTAAAGAGCCACCCCCTTCATCTATAAAAGGGGATGCGCTCCCTCCAACCAGGGGAGATCGGTTTCTTCAAGCCCATACTCACTAGATCGACATCAACACTCCCAACCATAGGACCGCCAAGTTCTGACCACGACCCTTTCGGTCAGAGCCAACCGAACCTCTTGTACACCCCCTTCTTCCTCCTTCTCGTTTGTACCCCCACTATAGACTTTGAGCACCTAGGCTCAGGAATAAAGTCATTGACCGACCCCGACTGGATGTAGGGCACGTTGCTTGAACCCATATAAATCATGTGTCATTGAGTGCTAGGCCACCTCCGATCACAACGTACAGCAAAACTATAAATATTTACTAGTTGGTCACTTTCTGCACCGACAATACCAGGTTGGACACTACCGAGGCATTAAACGGTATGGGTTTTAGCACAACCGTATCCCTGGGCCTCAGCTACAGCACCCGACCAAGGTGACTCCAGACCTCATCATCTGGTAGGTCCTCCAGCGACACATGGTCTGGGTCCGACCGGCCGCCGTACATCCACATGGGCCGCGTCCTCTCCTCCAACAGCGCAACCTGGTGGCGGAAGAGGGTGTGGAACACCTGCACCCCATCAAGGCTGAGCCTTATGAGCTTCCGTAGCTCCTCCTCGATGACCTCCACCTTATGCCTCTCCGTGTGGGCGCAACCCCATGACCAACTTTTCTGCTTCACCGGCCTCCCACCGGTGAACGCCAGACACGGTGCCTCCGCTGGATTTTAGATGTATAACCACTGCTCATGCCATCCCCGGTTGGAGTCACATGGGGTGTACACGGGATACAAACCTCTCACGCTCGGCTTCCTCTGCAGGGCGAACCCCCCCACCGGTGCAGTCTCGGCCAAATTCCCCGCCGTCATAGCTCTCCCGAAGAAGAAAAACTGGAAGAGATCCGCGTGTGGCTCCATCCCAAGGAAAGCCTCACAGACGGTGACGAAACCAGCAATGTACAGCACTGCCGTTGGATTGAGGTGCTGCAGCTCCAGACCCCACTCGTTGAGGAGCCCGCGCAGGAACCAGTGCATGGGGTATCCTAATCTGTGCTCATGAAAGGTAAGGAAAGAAACCACCTCGCTGGGACAAGGTTGCAGGAACTCCTCCCTCCCGGGGACCCTCCAGTGCGCCACCTCCTGCGGCGGTAGAAACCCCTTCATGACAAAAGCCTCCAGCACCGACGTCCTCATGGTGGACGACCTCTAGTCCAATATTTCTATGAGTTCCTCTCTCCTCCCTCGCTCTCTCCCATTTCTTTCCTAGAAACCTCTGTGGCTCTCAGGAACGCTCACGGCAAAAAAAGAGAGAGAAGGCGGTGGCAGATGAAGAAAAGGCAAAAGAATGGAACAAAAACCCTCTCCCATCTCCTACTTAAGGAAAAGGGAACAACGGTTAGGGAAGGATGCGCCAATCAGGGAAGCCAGAATGACGGAGCGAGAATTTCTCTCTTTTCCATTTAATGCAGATAAGACATGCCCTGATCGATGAGACGTGCTCTGCTCGACGGAACGGCTCCTGATCAGAAGGGACGTGGCCTGGCCATAGCCCACCACTACCGCACGATCAACCACTACCATATGACGGATGTAGGAACCAAAGCGCCACCGCACACGGGCAGCTCCCCGCTTCCCTAGGATAGACCTAGGGAGACCAAAAATGAAATCTCCATCGGAAGACCAACCGACCCCCTAAGTCGATAGAATCGCTCAGTATCCACCTCGAGACACAGGTAGGAAGTGAAGGGGCGCCCCATGTAGGCCATGCCGACTCCGTCATGAACGATGAGCATGGGTCCCGGTCAGACATTTTAGACTGAAGCTCTCCAAACCCCATCACTCAGGTCATCAAGGTGAGCATGTGTTCATTAATACAAAAACTATTCACACAAGGGCTCACCCACGATTGACAAGCGCAGGTCTGGTCGGACATTTCCGACTGAAGCTCTTCGAACCCCATCACTTAAGCCATCAAGGTGAGCACTACCAACCCCCTCTATTTCCTTACAATCATTTCATACATCCACACGCACATTCATTCCATATGTCTACGCCTCCCGGATGATTCGGGCCCTAAACTGCCCGAGGGCTCAGGAACTAAGCATCGCACGTGCAGCGAAATGCACCAGAACACTCCGTGTTGCGTCATGAAGCGGCGGTTGCCTTATTCGACATGAGCAAACAATAGAGCCAGGGGAGAAAACCATAGATGAGCACCGTGTGGCCCTCGCCCGGTCCGGTAGACCGGGTCATCTCAACTTTCTCGTTCGATCCTGAACCTCTCGCTAGGCCCACAGAATCTCCATCGAGGGAAAGCTGTTAGGCCACCTGGGTCGGTATTCGGAATGACCTAGGCATCTACCAAGTTGCAGGTAAGGGTAGTGGAATGTCACAAGAGGGCTATGTCGACCCTGTCACGAACGACGGACCCAGATTCCGCTCGATCACACCCGTTAGCGAACTCACCGAGCTAGTCTTCGAGCCCGAGCGATCGGGACAAGCAACGAAACTCATCCCCTCCGGTTGTGAGGAACCGGATGGGGTAACGCACACAACTCACATCGACCCCCATGAAGGCCCGACAGGGCTCGGGGGCTCAAGCCAAAAATTGAGGGACCATGACTCCAAACTCGCGTAACGGCTTCACTTCTGACTGTGATCCAAAAAATCCAGGGACCGTGACCCCGAACTCGCGTCGATAGGATCTACGACATCCGGCTACGGCTTGGGACCGTGACTCCAAACTTGCGTAATGGCTTCACTTCCGACTGTGCTCCAAAAAATCTAGGGACCGCGACCCCGAACTCGCGTCGACAGGATCTACAACATCTAGCTATGGCTTGGGACCATGACTCTAAACTCGCGTAATGGCTTCACTTCCGACTGTGCTCCAAAAAATCCAGGGACCGTGACCCCGAACTCACGTCGACAGGATATACGATCCGGCTACGGCTTGGGACCACGACTCTGAACTCGCGTAATGGCTTCACTTCCGACTGCGCTCTAAAAATCCAGGTACCATGACTTCGAACTCACGTGAAAACTAACTGAACTAACTACCTCGGCTGCCCAGGCTACGCCAAGGCCAAGGATCCATGACACCAGGACCCACGGGCTCGGTCTCGTCCGTCCCCTAAACTAACTATTTCAAAACCACGGCGCGCACCGACGCAAGGATCAGTGAGCTCTCTCGCGACCGAACTAACTCCCTCACCCGATCCCATGGCGCACATCGAAGCCAGGATCAGTGAGCTCTCTCACGCTCGGACTAACTTCCTCGCCCGATCCACGGCGCGCATCGACGCCAGGATCAGTAAGTTGAAAAACACCTCGGCTACACAACGACGCCTTGGTTGACAAAATTCCATCTCAAAAACACGCACACACGCCCGCTAAAATAACACCCCTCAAATAGTTCTGCCCGAACCGCCCGGGGGCTCGGGGGCTACACCCGCGAGTGTGCTCGCGCGCACCCGCCAACAAAACAGAAAACTTTCCCTGATGACACAGAACACCCCCTTGACGGTTCTGCCTGAACCGCTCGGGGGCTCGAGGGCTACACCCACGGGTGCGCTCACGCGCACCCGTCGACAAGACAAAAATCCCTTGGACGATTCTATCCAAATCGCCCGGGGGCTCGGGGGCTCCTGTCGGGTTCATAAACCCAAGGTCCCTCGGGGACCGGCTTCTGCGCCAAGGTTCGACCCAAGAGTCTAAAAACAACAGGGCAAAGGGACGGTCCAGCAACCGACCGGAAGGCCAGGCCCAAGAAGAGCAACGCCCGCTCGTCAGCTACTTCGGCCCATCTATCAGACCGGAGCGCTCGATTCGGGCTCCAGCTGTCTCCGAACGGCCTCTCCGATTGGAAGGCCTGCCCTGAGCCCTACTTCTGACTCCGACCCCATGTCTCTCCGACTGGGGTATGTAAGAACCCTGCTCACCGCTCTTCTGCGACCGACGCAACCAAAGCCGACTGGGGCCATCCGAGCGGGGACGCCCGCTCAGAAGGGACCAGGGACAAACGGAGAAAGCAGCACGCGAGTCAAACCACGGCACAGGGACCATACCCTGTACACCTACGGGAATAATGTTCCACAACCGCCCTGACACAAACAGTATTGTAGGCGCCGACATTTATCCCTACAGTATTGTAGGCGCCGCTGGACTCCCGTATGGCAAAAAGCCCATCACATGCCTCTGGGCATCAATAGTGTTGTAGGCGTCGGGATTCACCATACACGGTAAACATGGTAAAACTCATCACATGCCTCTAGGCATCTAGCAGTATTTTGCAGGTACCGACGTCAACCCTTCCTGAAGAAGATAGCGCAACCTCCCACGTGCACCTGACATTCTACAGTGACATCAATAGTGTTGTGGGCGCCTACCATTATTCAATCCTCATCGGCGTGGGCAACAAGGCTTAAAAACATCCGTACCCTCTCCCTCTCACCTATCAAGCCATCCCCTTCATCTATAAAAGGGGATGCACTCCCTCCAATAGGACAGACCAATCTATTTAAGCTCAGTTCCTTTAGATTCATTAGTCCAATAGCTCACAACCACAGAACCGCCAGGTTCGGACCTCAAGCACACGCTTGAACACTTAGCTCATAGCGGAGTTTCCGTCGCTCTTGGCTCTTCCGACTGGAACCGACCGGACCTCTCGTACACCCTATCTTTCTCCTTCTCATTTGTAACCCCACTGCAAACTTCGAGCACCTGGGCTCAGGAATAAAGTCACCGACCGACCCCGATTGAACATAGGGCACGTTGCCTGAACCAGTATAAATCCTGTGTCATTGAGTGCTAGGCCACCTCCGATCACAACTTACAGCAAAACTACAAATATTCACTAGTTGGTCACTTTCTGTACCGACAGTACCTGTCAAGTATATAGTACATAGCTCTAGTATGGCCCATAAGGTCCATGGCCCAGGTGCCTATTGTATACATATGTATGTGTATGTAAAGACTAGAGATGAGACACAGGACATATACTTGACAGTACCCAGTGTTGCTGGACTAGCTTTGCCAAATACATATCTGTATTTCTGCATCTCAAACAGCAGTTTGTAGTTCAGATATGTTATTTGAGTTTTCTTTTAACTTGATTTCACCACTCCAAGAATATTCCTTGGTATTACTACAGATGGTATTTCCCATGTTCTGGGTATTGGCATGGTTTTACTTCTAACCTTTTATATGTTATAGATGTAAGGATAGTTGTTTCGCACAACAATTGCTGTTGTGGACTCAGTCTGTTTGCAATGCAATCTTGTGTTATTTCTTTCATAATGTATGTTCTTTGAAGAAATCAACATTGTGATTACTATATATTTTCTTCTTCTTAATATAATGATACGCAGCTCTACTGCGTGTTCGTGAAAATTACTGTATATTTTCATTCTCTTCCCTGTTTTACCGCTTTAAAAAAAAGTTAGGTAGTTGTACTATGCTGCTTTAATAATGGTATGGTCCTGCATCAGTGGTCTGTTCTTAGATTTGATGTCCCTTGCTGGCATGGTCTTTGTGGCTGTGCATGTTGTGCTTTTACTTATGTTTTGACAGTTAGTACATAAGTGTGATGATCAAGCAGGCATGATGTAGGTGTCTTACGAGTTGGGACACATTAGTGCAATTAGAGGTTAATGGACTAATGAGCTTCATCTTATTGTTTGTCATGAATATGATTTAGCTGTTTAGATAATACTTCTTTCTTTTGACGTGTTTCACATGGTTTGCTGCTCGCTGTCAGTCAGCTGTTTCACTTTGAATTGAAGTGCAATTTTAGACATGTACTCTTTATTGTTTCCTTGCTTTGGTTTCACAATGCTAAATTAGTTTTCATTATGTAATCCGTTTCAACCTAACCTTGATTTTGTTTGTTTCAGCCTTCTTGCTGCGAAATATAGACCATATGGTGTTTATAAAGACTCCCACAGCATTCTTGTAATACATAATTTAGCACATCAGGTTTGAGCTCATCATTTTGTGTTGTCTATACATAGCTTGGCAGCACAGTTTACTCAAACCATATGTTATCTCATTGTGGTAGGGTGTAGAGCCTGCAAGCACATATCGTGACCTTGGGTTGCCACCTGAATGGTATGGAGCTCTGGAGTGGGTATTCCCTGAATGGGCAAGGAGGCATGCCCTTGACAAGGGTGAGGCAGTTAATTTTTTGAAAGGTGCAGTTGTGATAGCAGATCGAATCGTGACTGTCAGTAAGGTGATATTACATATGTCATTTTTCTTTGATCTTTTAAAAGCTATTCTCCCTTCAATTTAGGTGTTGCTTGTCTTCTCTCTTCATTTTATGTTTAATTTCTAGGGTTATTCATGGGAGGTCACAACTGCTGAAGGTGGACAGGGCCTCAATGACCTCTTAAGCTCCAGAAAGAGTGTATTAAATGGTAGCCATATTCATTTTAATTTGCTCTGTTCTTCAACTACTTCATGAAAACAAGCAAGTCAGATGATAAAAGTTAATTCAATATGCCTCTATACTGCAGGAATTGTAAATGGAATAGACATTAATGATTGGAACCCTGCCACGGACAAATGTATCCCTTGTCATTATTCTGTTGATGACCTCTCTGTAAAAGTGCGCTGACAGTTCTCTAAAGCATCTGTATATGCATTAGGATGATTGCCTCCTATGTTTATTCTTTGTTTCTCATTTCTTTCACTTATCCTTTTTATCTGATATTGTTGGTTTAGGCCAAATGTAAAAGTGCATTGCAGAAGGAGCTGGGTTTACCTATAAGGCCCGAAATTTTTATTTGAAAGAAATAATATGGATTTAGGACAAATGTAAAAGTGCATTGACAGTTCTCTGGTGAGATATTGATGCTTTAGACATGAATTTTTTATTTGAAAGAAATAATATGGATCAATTTATTAACTTAATTTACAGATTGGCTTTATTGGAAGATTGGATTATCAGAAAGGCATTGATCTCATTCAACTTATCATACCGCATCTTATGCGGGACGACGTTCAATTTGTAAGTCCTGATTCTTCTCCATTATTGTAAGCTGTAAAGTGAGTTAAAACCATCATGTGGGGGAAAAGGTTCAGGATAACTGTGGAACTGGTGAGGTGCACCAGCAGCTGTGAAGACAGGTTTCTTATCTTTAGAAATAAACTAGGATTCTGAGTTGTGTTAGCTACTGAGCAACATGTTAAGGTTCAGAAGAGGGTGTGTACTTTCAGTCCAGGTTGACTTAGTTACCACTTAGCAGCCTTCTTTGGCAACACCTCTAACTCAAAGTAGGGCCAGAAAGTTAGTACTGGGTAGATCAATATATCAAAATAGTTTTCTCATCTATGCACTTTTCTCATCTCAGCTTGGTTGCCATGCACCTCCCAGATGTAACTCTACTTGCCACACATCCTGCCTCTACCAGGGCTTGGCAAAGCGTGCAAATATATTGGGGATAGTATAGTACAGCACATCAGATTTGGTAGTATGACAGTTATTACAGATACGAGATGTCGTTGTTACTTTCAAGTTTCAACTTGCACGAGTTACAGGTGGTTTTTTTTGTGTGATCTAGTTACAGGTGGAATTAAATAAGTATTTGAGGTGCAAATCTATCACTCTTTATTAACATGTGTCTGCAAGTTTTAAGAGGATTTCTTAACTTTCCTAATGTCCTTAGATTAAATCGCTTTCTCCAGTTCCAGCCCTTCTCATTCTTTATTTCTTTTTCTTGATTCTTAACCATTTTTATTAGTTGGCATAGGCGCGTAGCTGCCCAGTGCTACTGTAGTAGCTTGAATACTTGCTTGTAGGGGCTGTTCACATTGGTTCTCAATGGGCTACCACGTGGAGATGTGGAGCTGCCGCTGCTCTGGCGTAAGGGGTTGGCTAAACATAGAGCCTGAAATGCTAAGAGAAACTTGCTTAATCCTGATAAGAGGAATTTCATCAGTGATCCCTAAACTTGTCTCAGATTCTTATCCACATACAAAATCTCTGGAATAATATATTTGATACCTTAAACTTGTCCCTGGTTTTTAGGTAGGTCCAAACATGTCCAAATCAGCCTCAACTGCCTATATAGCATTTAGTAGGCCACCGTGCACCCAGTGGAATCCTCGACTCTAGTGCATATGATTGGTTAGAGAAGCTGTCCCCCTAATAATTCTTGGTTTAGAGCATTTTCAGGGAATTCCTTAATGTGACTATCTATTAAACAATATTTGTGAAGTAGTCAACAAGTAAATACTGCTTCCTCCATTCCAAAATATAATTCACTTTGGTTTTATCCCAACTTCCCAAGTGAAACCTCTCTAACTTTGACCAAGTTTATAGAAAAATGCACTGACATCTATAATATCAAATTACTCTCATTAAACTCTTCATGAAATATGTTTTGATAGTGAATTTATTTGAACTCATAGATGTTAATATATTTTTAAAAAAACTTGGTCAAAGTTATAGAAAAGTAAACTATAATGTGGAACCGAAGCAATATATATGCAGATTTGACCCACATGACTACCAAGCATGGTGGCATGCAAGCCAGGGCTGATTTGGACCCGTTTCGACCTATCTGGAAACCATGACAAAAGTTTGAGGCGCCGAATGTGCAATTTGAGACTCTGTGGACAAAGACGAGAACGTGGGAGAAGTTTATGGACCGTTGCTGGAATTGGCTCTTTTATATCAGTTTATTTACTAATGGTGCTAATATTTAGTACTTTGCTTAAGAAACTTGTATGAAAAAGAGGCACCGTGGTTCCCTTTGGCCTCCAACATTCTCCTTCCTGGAATACTGAATAACATCTTCTTGCACAAGTGTTTGCTTTTCACTTCCAACTGAAGGCTGATGAATGGCATGGGTCGAACTTCGGAGTGGATTTAGAAGTTGAGTTGTCCTTTTGAAGCCTACAACTAGAGTGTTTTGACCTATGAAACTTTTCTTCTTATTTAATGTAGGTCATGCTTGGATCTGGTGACCCAGAGCTCGAAAACTGGATGAGATCTAGAGAGTCGAACTTCAAGGATAAATTTCGTGGATGGGTTGGATTTAGTGTTCCAGTTTCCCACCGAATAACTGCCGGGTATGCAACAGCATGTTGTTAAAAACTCACTTGACATCTTATAAGTACATTTTATACTTGGGATATTGATCTCTCCTTTTTTGTGCAGCTGCAGTATATTGTTAATGCCATCCAGATTCGAACCTTGTGGTCTGAATCAGCTATATGCTATGCAGTATGGCACAGTTCCTGTTGTCCATGCAACTGGGGGACTTAGAGTAAGACAGCCATCCTATAATACTGCCTTGTTATATTAGTACCAAGGTAGAATGTTTTTTCACCTATTTTGTTTGTTGAACAGGATACTGTGGAGAATTTCAACCCTTTCAGTGAGAATGGAGAACAGGGTACGGGGTAAGTAAAGCTTCATTTCAACATTTGCAGTTCCTTCTCTCTCTCTCTCTCTCTCTTTTTCAGCTGGATTCTGGAATCAATTGAATGCTTACAGTAATTGCAGTAGTTTGCTCCATTCATCAGTGAACTCCTGATCAATTTTTACTGCATACACATATTTTGCAGGTGGGCATTCGCACCCCTAACCACGGAAAACATGTTGTGGGTAAGTTTCCATCAAACTTGAATTCTGCTAGGAACTTAGGATCTTGATAGTTGATCATAGTATGTGATTACAATGACCCTTATAATTTATGGATGAAACATTGCTGAACTCACTTTGTGCTAACAAACCGTCTAGCCAATTCTAATAACAAAGGCACAAAGCATGCAATTGGTTTTATGGTAAAATGAGTTTTATTGTTTTCTTGTGTTGGTATATGGGAACTTTATTAAAAAGAAAAATAATCTAGAAAGAACTCCTCTAGCTTCTGGCCTTCATCACAAACTAAACTTTTGGCAGTAGCATATTATAGGACTTGGGCTCCTGGAAGAGTTTTGGTCTTTGGAGCTTCTGGGAGCAGTAAAAGCTGCTATAAGCTCCACTTTACAAGGCCTAGGTGGTGTTGTAAATAATAATAAATAGGCAACCAAATTTGAGTCAAGGAGGACTCAACCTGTGTGATGGGTGTATACCCGGCTATCCGCACCTCCCATCAACTGATCTATGGCAAGTTGGAATTAGTGGGAAATCGAAGCCTGAAGCATATACGGAAAATTCACCCCTGGTTCTAGACTGACTTGTGTCAGGTGCAGGATGTGAATTTACATGTCCGGTATGTGCTTATGAGGTGATTACTCCCTCTGTTTATAAATATATGACATTTCGGACAACCTATTGAGTTCAAACTTATTAGCCTGTCCTAAACATCATATATTTTTAAAATGGAGTATTAATTAGTTCTGCTTTTACTTTGGCCAATATGTTATCGAACCAAGCCTGGAAATTACTCTGTCCAGTCTGGAGCTGTCATTTCCAACAACAAAACTGAACTGCAATTAGTAATACCTCCATCCAGGACTGATAGTAGTATTTTGATAAGGGAAAAGTCAGATTTTACAAATTTTGGCCAACTATTACTCAAATTATATGCAAGTTTAGGGCATAAAACTTTTATAAGTAGATTTGTATTCAAAAGTGCATCTAAGATAATATTGACTTTTCTCGGGTCAAAGTACTCCTAACATTCATGGAGTATAAACTGTTTGAAACGTCAGGTTTTCCTGACTAGAGGGAGTATCAGTTACAGAAGTTAAGTTTCTTATGAAACAATTGAAGGGCAATATAGGGAGTTTATGCACAGGTGGTTTCAGGATCAGTTTGTTTACTGTTTATCACCAGATTGCAGTGATATTTTTTACCCAGCAACAGTAAAACTAAACCACTATTCTACTGTATTATGGGGCAGAACATTTCATAATTGGATTTTGATCCTTGTTTTGCAGACATTGCGAACTGCAATTTCGACATACAGGGAACACAAGTCTTCATGGGAAGGGCTCATGAAGCGGGGCATGTCAAAAGACTTCACGTGGGACCATGCCGCAGAACAATATGAACAAATCTTCCAGTGGGCCTTCATCGATCGACCCTATGTCATGTAAAAAGGGGACGGCAAGTGGTGTGTCCTTAAAGATCTTCAGTTCTTCATCCTATAGTAAGCTGAAGGATGAGAAGACCCCTGTACATTACATGGAAGGCAGACCGGCTGTTGGCTCCATCGCTCCAATGTCCAGGTCAGCCTTACGGCGCCTGCTGCTTTGGCTCAAAGAAAGGACCGTGATGCAGTGAGGAGTCCAGTTGAACGACAGTTTTGAAGAATAAGAAGGGGATGCTGGAAGCAGTCGCGCAGGCAGCCTCACAGTGATACATATGGAACAAAATGGAGTCAGTTTCTGCTATGCCACTCACTGTTTACCTTAAGAGTATTACCCATGTTGTTGTTCTTTGCTGGTTAGGACTGATAACTTAATGACTCGTTAGAAAACCATGCCTCGTTTTTCTTGACCAAAGTGGCCACTTCTGTGCATTCTCGGCCGTTTACTAGAGATGGGCATTGCTGATGGTGCATCTTCAGTGTCAAGGGTTTCTATATATCGAAAGCGTTGCCATGATGGCATGGAGGAATCCTGTAAAACGCATGATGTTGGACTGTTGGTGTATGCCTTGTGTCCCAGCACGGGTTTCCATGTTTCAGGTGCTTTTATACTTGTCGTGACCACGTCCCGTCCGCTTGGTTAGTAATACCTTCGGAGCAAGGGAATGGTCTACGGCTCTACGCGACGCGAGCATGAGTGCATGAGCCTTCAGTGCGCGATGCCTAGATGGTTGTAATCTGTGGGGAAGCTTGCGGGGCGTCCATTCCGGACCGGCACACAGCTTGGGATCGATCCCTGATCGTCGTGTTGTCCAACCTGGATTCCTTAACATCCAGTTATCAAATCGGCTAGATTTATTTTGGGTTAATTAAGGCCCCGTTTGGCAGGGCTTCTCCACCGGCTTCAGAAGCTGTTTGGAGCCGTTTTCTACTAAACGGGGTAAAGTAAAATAGTTTCACTTATGAAGTCCCTAAAAACATGCTCTCACAGTGATTTGGGGTGGGATGGAGCCAAAAAAGTGGCTTCTTCCGGCTCCTCCTCCAGGCCCCTAAAAACATGCTCTCACAGGAAAGTCATTTTGCCAAACAGTTTACCAACACCGCTTCAGCTCCACCGATGAAACTGTTCATGGAGCTGAAGCAAAAAAAAAAAAAATGACTTCACTAGTGAAGTGAAGCCCTGCCAAACGGGGCCTAAATACTTAATTTAACTAAAGGTGATAATGAAGAAACGCACGCAGAGCCAATGAAGAAATAGTTCATCTTATTAGTAGTGTCGTCAAATAAAGAATTTCTCCGGTAGTTTCTTACGTTTTCGTATGAAATTGAACTGAATTACGTGGAATTTCTATATTTTTTATATAATTCTTGTGAAATTTCTATTTCTATATTCAAAACAGACCCTGAATTCGTATTCCTCCATGTCACGTAAGCTGCTTGTGGCCTCTGATCACGCGCAAGAAAGGGATTACTGGCGAATTCAGAAAGAGTGGCATTGCCCTCACGGCCCTTGCGAGCGAGACCTATAAAACCCCATCGGCCACCCGCCAGTTCTGAAGCGTCACCACCCGATCGGAACCAAAGCGAAAATGAGCGGAACGTCGGCGCCACCGTACGATGCCATGCTCAAGTCCACGGCGTACGAGCGGTTGCGCGCGGAGCACCCGGAGGAGTTCGCGCCCGCGAGCGTCTTCTTCACGCACGATGACCGGAGCGCCATCGACCGGCGCAACAGCTTCCGGGTGAAGGCAGCGCTCGTCTACGAGGCCGTCACGGGCCGGCACGTCGACGACCACGTGCTGCGCGCCAACAGCCTGCTCCTGGCCCTCGCCAGGAAATGCCATTCCAAAATCCTTGGACAACCCGACGGTAATCGTGCGTCGCCCAGATTCTAACCATTCGTCGTCATACTTACTTATCTCTTTTTCTGACGCTGTCGCTGATGCAGAAGCAGGAGATCCTGCGGAGGTGACAGACGAACGCTGGGACGCAAAGAAGAAGCGCGTGGTGGACGGCATCTTCCTCGTCGTCGGCTACCTGCCAAAGCTCAACGAAGCGATCAGCAGGAAGAACGCGGACCGCGACTCCGTCGACCAGATCTTCAAGTCGCGCCACATGCTCGACATGGTCACGGACGTGATCAAGCTCGAGAACCAGCTCCGGCTGCAGGACCTGCTCAACGTAGCCCGCCACATCGAGGCCGTCATCAAGGAGACTGTAGAGCAATCCGATTTCAAGGACGTCAAGGAATCCATGGGACGCGAGTACAAGCTGGACGTCACGGAGCAGAACCTCGCCGACGTGATCCACCGCTTCTGCTGGTACTACTCGCCCTTCTCCACGAAGAAGACCGGGGCGGTGCCCCCGGACAGCCCGTTCAAGGACGTCGCGGCCAGCAAGGAGGTGGCGGCGCGCACGCTCCTGGACTGCCTGCACATGAGCGTGGTGAAGCCGGCGCAGGGGAAAGGCGGGGGCGTCACCGGCAGGCCGTCTCGCATGCCGACCGTGAGGGATCTCCGGCGGTCCGGGGTCCGTCTCCAGGCCTCCGAGAACGGCCGCGCCGAGATCGAGTTCGCGCAGCCGACGGTGTGGCTACCGGCGCTGGTGTACGACTTCAAGCTGGCCACGGTGGCCCGGAACCTTCTGGCGCGGGAGTACGAGGAGCAGAGCAAGCCGATCACGCGCTACTTCCAGATGATGAACGCGATCGTGGAGGACGCGGCCGACGTGCGGATCCTCCGCCGCGCCGGCGTCGTCCTCGGTGGGTCCGGCGGCGGGCAGGAGGTGCACGAGCTGATCAAGAACATCGACGGCCACGCCACGTACCCGTCCGTGTACATGGCCATGGACCGGGAGATCGACAAGGTGAGAGAATACCACGACCAGAGGATGGCCAACTTCTTCGTCCGCAACCGCCCCGGCGTCATCTGGGCCTCGTCGGTGGCCGCCATCTCGGTGGCGGCTATCGTCGCCACGTGGAGGATCCGGGGCTGAAGCTAGCAACGAATCAGCTGCCACTTTGGCTGCTAATATAAAACGGTGTCGTCACATATATTTGTAACTTGATGTATTGCAAGGCGTATCATGGTCCGTACGCCGAGTCGCCGACTAGCGTAATACGACTGTGTGCAAGCGAACTGATGGTTGATTATATACATATAATAAAGCGAAAGTCGAACAGAAAACGAATTGAAGATAAATTCACTATTCAGTATTAATTAGGATTTAGGACGATCATGTTAACCTGATTCAGGGTCGTTTGTTTTGACATGGTTCCAGCTCACTACGGTGCATAATAAAATACAATATAATACTTATAGTTGGTGAACCAAAAAATAGTAGCTTAAAAGGTTTTTAGTTTATTTTGAAATGAGGGATAATTTTATCCCTATGCACATGTGGTGCTGTCAAGCTTAAGCCACTTACCGCCTTTGTCGGACCTCTCCTTTCGCTCAACTAGAGACAGGAAGAAAGGGGAGGAGAAGAGAGAAGAAAATGAAAAGCATTTATCTACCCATACTTTCTAGTGTTTGTTCATAAGTGAAAGTAAATAAAATAATAGTGTCTTGAGACTCATGCAGGTTAACCGGACATAGGCTTGTATATGGGTCGAGAGATTTAGGGAACGAGTAGCACTCACAGTCGAGATAAGGGTAAGCTTGTGGGCCCTTGTGCTTCAATAATCAACGTGTGTTTGAGGCAAGCTGGGCATGAATTGGATCTTGCACTAGCGAATTCTGTCACGATGTGTATCGTATTCGTCTTGCCCAATTTTATTGTGATGTATATCATGTTCCTTGTGTTAAATTTGAAATTTGTAACTGATGAATCGTAAGGATGGTTCCATATGCCCAATTACATAAAATTGATGTTATCAGATTCATATTGAAAATTACCTATTATTATGACTTTATATCAGAAAAGTGAATGGTAAAGCAATTGTTAATCGAAGCATGGTCCTAACAAAACACTCATTGTTATTCAAAGAGGGTAACTTGTTAGACCATTGATTGGGCCAGGTTTGGGCGGGGGAGCTCGAGCTCCAGTAGGTTAGTGCGGCAGGGGCGGAGGTAGTGAATTCAATGCCATCACCGTGGGAGGATGACCGGAGGAGGGCAGTAGGCGGGGGAGTGGGCGTTGTACATGTACGTCAGTCGCATATTGATTAGCAATTCCAAATTTTTTTTATCAAAAACGAAGTAGCAAGGGTTTCACCTTGTTGGCCTATGACATGTAGTTGTTGTCAAGCTTGAGCTACCTATCGCCTTTGATTATCCCCCTTTCACTGACCTAGAGAGAGGAACAAAGGGGAGAGGGGAGAGAGAAAAGAGAAAAGAGAAACATTTATCTACCCATTCTTTCTAGTGTTTGTTCATAGTGAAACGGAAATAAAATAATGATGTCCTAGGACTCATGCAGGTTAACCAGACCTTGCTTCTATGGGCAGACAGGTTTAATCAATGGGCCTGTTCGGCTGGTATTAAAGCCAGCTGAAGCTGTTTTGTTGTGAGAGAAAAATACTGTAGATTCTAGCTGATAAGCCAACTGATAAGTTCAAGCGAACAAGCCCAATAAGTGACACTCGCGAGATAATGGCAAGCGTGTCGTGAGCCCTTGTGCTTTAATAACCGACATACGTTAAGGTAGGGCATGAGTTGGATGCTGCACTAGCTAATTTTGTCACAACTATCATAATCCTATTGCCAAATTTTGCCGTGATGTGTATCATGTTCCTCGTGCCTAAATTTGAAATTTGTAACTGATACATCGTAAGAATGGTTCCAAAGGCCTAATTTTATTTGACATAAAATTGATGTTATCAAATTCATATTGAAAATACTTACTTATTATGACTTTGTAACAGAAAACTGAATATTGGTAGAGAAATTGTCGATCAAAGCATGGTCCTAACAAAATACTCCTTGTATTTTCAAAGAGGAGGGTAACTTGTCAGATCGAACTTGCGCATGAATATATATTCTTCAATATGAATATGATAACATCAATTTTGTACAAAAATATATTATGTAGCAATTATCGGTTAAATCCTGTCCTAGCAGAGAAATACACCTGAACAGAGGGAGTACATTCTCATATATGTATGACATCTAGTGAGAGGCATAGCACTCTAGTGGCCATATGAAAAAGTGAATTACTTGGTTACTTGTGAATAACAAAACTACCCACAAGCTTGACCTTGGAGATTTAAGCAGACTATTAAAACTAAGTCCATGCTTCAGTACCTGATTCGGGAGATGGCATGAACTTGGTTGAGCCTTTGCTTGGATGTTGGGTCGGTCAACCTAGCTAGAGAGTAAGCCATGCAGCAAACACGAGCAACTATTTTTTACACACCTCCTCAATTACCAAGGTTTTTTTTAAAAAATAGGTGATTTGATTTGCACATTGCCAGTGACCTCTTTGGGTTAGGGGTAAGGGTTGATGGGGAATCTAATGTGCTTTAAGCTTAGAAATTGATCGGAGGGGGCGGAGGGGGGCGGCCAGACCGAAGGTGGCTGCTGAGGGGTGGAGCGGTGAGGCGGCAAGTTGCTGCCAACCACAGGCGATGGAGTATGATGGTTGAGCCAGGTTTTGGTGAGGGAGCTCGAGCTCCACTAGGTTATCATGACAGCGATAGAGGTAGAGAACTTCGTGGCAGCACCACAGGTGTAACGTCCCGCCTCTACAAGGCCGGGCCCGCTTGCATCTGGCAGCTTTTCTAGGACATAGACTGCCCTCACAGACCCACACAAGTCTTTTCTACGCACTTTGTCCTCACTCATGCGCACCCGGGAAAGACTTCTCGGTCGGTCACCCATCGCTCCAGGCCAAGCACGCTTAACCTTGGAGTTCTTAAGAGATGGGCTTCCAGAAAAGAAGTTGCAACTTGTTGGTATGAGTATCCTATTAATCCTATTAAGCTCTGGGCCGGGGTGTTACATCCTCACCCCCTTAGGAGACCGACGTCCTCGTCGGTCAACCCCAGGCCAGGAATGTCCCCTCTTGGCCACGTCCGTGTGTCCAGTGCCAACGCATGTGCCATGCAGGGTGACCACTCTGGGTCCACACCAGCCATGCGCACCATGCCTGCGCAACTGCAACACATGCGCCCATGAAACCGCGAGAGTCGGCTCTGATACCATTCTGTAACGTCCCGCCTCTACAAGGCCGGGCCCGCTTACATCTGGCAGCTTTTCTAGGACATAGACTGCCCTCACAGACCCACACAAGTCTTTTCTACGCACTTTGTCCTCACTCATGTGCACCCGGGAAAGACTTCTCGGTCGGTCACCCATCGCTCCAGGCCAAGCACGCTTAACCTTGGAGTTCTTAAGAGATGGGCTTCTAGAAAAGAAGTTGCAACTTGTTGGTATGAGTATCCTATTAATCCTATTAAGCTCTGGGCCGGGGTGTTACAACAGGGGATGACCTGATGAGTGCAGTAGAGGTAGAGAACTTCGTGGCAACACCTACGGAACGGATGGCCCGAGATCAAGAAATAAGAAAAGCAGAGGAAGAAACATGAACAAAATAAGGGATCATACCAGGTTGGATACGACCGAGGCATTAAACGGTATGGGTTTCCCCACAACCGTATCCCTAGGCCTCAGCTGCAGCACTCGGCCAAGATGACTCAAGACCTCGTCGTCTAGCAGGTCCTCCGACGACACACAGTCCGGGTCCGACCGGCCGCCGTACATCCACATCGGCCGCGTCCTCTCCGCCAACGGCGCAACCCGGCGGCGGAAGAGGGTGTGGAACACCCGCACCCTATCAAGGCCGAGCCTTATGAGCTTTCGCAGCTCCTCCTCGATGACCTCCACCTTGTGCCTCTCCATGCGGATGCAACCCCATGACCAACTTTTCTGCTTCACCAGACTCCCACCGGTGAACGCTGAAAACGGTGCCTCCGCCAGATTTCGGATGTAAAACCACTCCCCATGCCATCCCCGGTTGGAGTCACATGGGGTGTACGCGGGATACAAACCTCCCGCGCTCGGCTTCCTCTGTAGGGCGAACCCCCCACCGGTGCGGTCTCGGCCGAATTCCCCGCCGTCATAGCTCTCCCAGAGAAGAAAAGCTAGAAGAGATCCGTGTGCGGCTCCATCTCGAGGAAAGCCTCGCAGACAGTGATGAAACCAGCAATGTGCAGCACCCCTGTCGGATTAAGGTGCTGTAGCTCCAGACCCCACTCGTTGAGGAGCCCACGTAGGAACCAGTGCGTGGGGTATCCTAATCCGTGCCCATGAAAGGTAAGGAAAGAAACCACCTCGCTGGGACGAGGTTGCGGGAACTCCTCCCTCCTGGAGACCCTCTAGTGTGCCACCTCCTACGGCGGTAGAAACCCCTTCGTGACGAAAGCCTCCAGCACCGATGTCCTCACAGTGGATGACCTCCCATCTGACATTTCCGTGAGTTCCTCTCTCCTCCCTCGCTCTTTCCCCTTTCTTTCCTTGAAACCTCCGCGGCTCTCAGGAACGCTCACGGCAAAAAGGAAGAGAGAAGGCGGCAGCAGATGAAGAACAGGCAAAAGAACGGAACGAAAACCCTCTCCCTTCTCCTACTTAAGGAAAAGGGAACAACGGTTAGGGAAGGACGCGCTGATCGGGGAAGCCAGAACAACGGAGCGAGAATTTCTCTCTTTTCCATTTAATGCAGATAAGACGTGCCCTGACCGATGAGACGTGCTCTGTCCGACGGAATGGCTCCTGATCAAAAGGGACGTGGCCTGACCATGGCCCACCACTACCACACGACGGGTGTAGGAACCAAAGTGCCACCACACACGGGCGGCTCCCCGCTTCCCCAGGACAGACCTGGGGAGACCAAAAATGAAATCTCCACTAGAAGACCAACCGGCCCCCTGAGTCGATCGAATCGCTCAGTATCCACCTCGAGACATAGGTAGGAAGCGAAGGGGCGCCCCATGTAGGCCATGCCGACTTCGTCACAAACGATGAGCACGGGTCCCGGTCGGACATTTCCGACTGAAGCTCTTCGAACCCCGTCACTTAGGTCATCAAGGTGAGCATGTATTCATTAATACAAAAACTATTCACACAAGGGCTCACCCACGATTGACGAGCGCAGGTCCCGGTCGGACATTTCCGACTAAAGCTCTCCGAACCCCATCACTTAAGCCATCAAGGTGAGCACTACCAACTCCCTCTATTTCCTTACAATCATTTCATACATCCATATGCGCATTCATTCCATATGGCCACGCCTCTCGGATGATTTGGGCCCTGAACTGCCCAGGGGCTCGGGAACTAAGCATCGCACGTGCAGCGAAATGCACCAGAACGCTCCGTGTTGTGTCATGAAGCGGCGGTTGCCTCATTTGACATGAGCAAACAATAGAGCCAGGGGAGAAAACCATAGATGAGCACCGTGCGGCCCTCGCCTGGTCTGGTAGACCGGGTCATCTCAACCTTCTCATTCAATCCTAAACCTCTCGCCAGACCCACAGAATCTCCAACGAGGGGAGGCCAGTAGGCCACCCAGGTTGGTCTCTGGAATGACCTAGGCATCTACCGGGTTGTAGGTAAAGGAGTAGTGAAATGTCACAAGAGGGCTGTGCCGACCCCGTCACGAACGACGGACCCAGATTTCGCTCGATCACACCCGTTAGCGAACTCACCGAGCTAGTCTTCGAGCCCGAGCGATCGGGACAAGCGACGAAACTCAGCCCCTCCGGTTGTGAGGAACCAGATGGGGTAACGCACATAACTCACATCGACCCCCATGAAGGCCCGACAGGGCTCGGGGGCTCAAGCCAAGAATCCAGGGACCGCGACTCCGAACTCACGTAACGGCTTCACTTCCGACTGCGCTCCAAAAAATCCAGGGACTGCGACCCCGAACTCGCGTCGACAGGATCTATGACATTCGGCTATGGCTTGGGACCGTGACTCCGAACTCGCATAATGGCTTCACTTCCGACTGCGCTCCAAAAAATTCAGGGACCGCGACCTCGAACTTGTGTCGACAGGATCTACGACATCTGACTATGGCTTAGGACCGCGACTCCGAACTCGCGTAACGGCTTCACTTTCGACTGTGCTCTAAAAAATCCAAGGACCGCGACCCCAAACTCACATCGACAGGATCTACGACATCCGGCTACGGCTTAGGACCACGACTCCGAACTCGCGTAACGGCTTCACTTCCGACTGTGCTCCAAAAATCCAGGGATCGCGACTCCGAACTCACGTGAAAACTAACTGAACTAACTACCTCAGCTGCCCAGGCTACGCCAAGGCCAAGGATCCACGACACCAGGACCCACGGGCTCGGTCTCGTCCGTCCCCTGAACTAACCACCTCAAAACCACGGCATGCCCCGACGCAAGGATCAGTGAGCTCTCTCACGACCAAACTAACTCCCTCACCCAATCCCACGGCGCACATCGAAGCCAGGATCAATGAGCTCTCTCACGCTTGGACTAACTTCCTCGCCCGATCCACGACGCGCATCGACGTCGGGATCAGTAAGTTGAAAAACGCCTCGGCTGCACAACGATGCCTTGGTTGACAAAATTCTGTCTCAAAAACATGCACACATGCCCGCTAAAACAACACCCATCAGATAGTTCTACCCTAACCGCCCGAGGGCTCGGGGGCTACACCCATGGGTGCGCTCGCGTGCACCCACCAACAAAACTAAAAACTTCCCCTGATGACACAGAACACCCCCTAGATGGCTCTGCCTGAACCGCCCGGGGGCTCGAGGGCTACACCCGTGGGTGCGCTCGCAAGCACCCATCGATAAGACAAAAACCCCCCTGACGATTCTACCCGAATCGCCAGGGGCTCGGGGGCTCCTGTCGGGTTCATAAACCAGGGTCCCTCGGGGACCGACATCTGTGCCAAGGCTCGGCCCAAGAGTCTAAAAACAACAGGGCAAAGGGACGGTCCAGCAACCGACCGGAAGGCTAGGCCCAAGAAGAGCAACACCCGCTCGTCAGCTACTTCTGCCCACCTATCAGACCGGAGTGCTCGATTCAGGCTCCAGCCATCTCTGGACGGCCTCTCCGATCGAAAGGCCTGCCCCGAGCCCTACTTCCGACTCCGACCTAGTGTCTCTCCGATCGGGGTACGTAAGAACCCTGCTCACCGCTCTTCTCCGACCAGCGCAACCAAAGCCGACTGGGGCCATCCGACCGGGGACGCCCGCTCGGAAGGGACCAGGGACGAACAGAGAAAGCAGCACGTGAGTCAAACCACAGCACAGGGACCATACCCTGTACACCTACGAGAACAGTGTTCCACAACCGTCCTGATACAAACAGTATTATAGGCGGCGACATTTATCCCTACAATATTGTAGGCGCCGCTGGACTCCCGTATGGCAAAAAGCCCCTCACATGCCTCTGGGCATCAACAGTGTTGTAGGCGCCGGGATTCATCATACTCGGTAAACGTGGTAAAACTCTTCACATGCCTCTAGGCATCCAATAGTATTTTGTAGGTACCGACGTCAACCCTTCCTGAAGAAGATAGCGCAACCTCCCACATGCACCTGACATTCTACAGTGACATCAACAGTGTAGTGGGCGCCTACCATTATCCAATCCTCATCGGCGTGGGCAACAAGGCTTAAAAACATCCGTACCCTCTTCCTCTCACCTGTAAAGCCATCCCCTTCATCTATAAAAGGGGATGCACTCCCTCCAACAGGATGGACCGATCGATTCAAGCTCAGTTCCTTTAGATTCATTAGTCCAATAGCTCACAACCACAGAATCACCAGGTTCGGACCTCAAGCACACGCTTGAACACTTAGCTCATAGCGGAGTTCCCGTCGCTCTCGGCCCTTCAGACTGGACCTCTCGTACACCCCATCTTTCTCCTTCTCGTTTGTAACCCCACTGCAAACTTCGAGCACCTGGGCTCAGGAATAAAGTCACCGACCGACCCCGACTGGACGTGGGGCACGTTGCCTGAACCAGTATAAATCCTGTGTCATTGAGTGCTAGGCCATCTCCGATCATAACGTACAACAAAACTACAAATATTCACTAGTTGGTCACTTTCTGTACCGACAGTACCTGTCAAGTATATAGTACATAGCTCTAGTCTGGCCCATAAGGTCCATGGCCCAGGTGCCTATTGTATACATAAGTATGTGTATGTAAAGACTAGAGATAAGACACAGGACATATACTTGACAGTACCCAGTGTTGCTGGACTAGCTTTGCCAAATACATATCTGTATTTCTACATCTCAAACAGCAGTTTGTAGTTCAGATATGTTATTTGAGTTTTCTTTTAACTTGATTTCACCACTCCAAGAATATTCCTTGGTATTACTACAGATGGTATTTCCCATGTTCTGGGTATCAGCATGGTTTTACTTCTAACCTTTTATCTGTTATAGATGTAAGGATAGGTGTTTCGCACAACAATTGCTGTTGTGGACTCAGTCTGTTTGCAATGCAATCTTGTGTTATTTCTTTCACAATGTATGTTCTTTGAAGAAATCAACATTGTGATTACTGTATATTTTCTTCTTCTTAATATAATGATACGTAGCTCTCCTGCGTGTTCGTGAAAATTACTGTATATTTTCATTCTCTTCCCTGTTTTACCGCTTTAAAAAAGTTAGGTAGCTGTACTATGCTGCTTTAATAATGGTATGGTCCTGCATCAGTGGTCTGTTCTTAGATTTGATGTCCCTTGCTGGCATGGTCTTTGTGGCTGTGCATGTTGTGCTTTTACTTATGTTTTGACAGTTAGTACATAAGTGTGATGATCAAGCGGGCATGATGTAGGTGTCTTACGAGTTGGGACACATTAGTGCAATTAGAGGTTAATGGACTAATGAGCTTCATCTTATTGTTTGTCATGAATATGATTTAGCTGTTTAGATAATACTTCTTTATTTTGACGTGTTTCACATGGTTTGCTGCTCGCTGTCAGTCAGCTGTTTTACTTTGAATTGAAGTGCAATTTTAGACATGTACTCTTTATTGTTTCCTTGCTTTGGTTTCACAATGCTAAATTAGTTTTCATTATGTAATCCGTTTCATCCTAACCTTGATTTTGTTTGTTTCAGCCTTCTTGCTGCGAAATATAGACCATATGGTGTTTATAAAGACTCCCGCAGCATTCTTGTAATACATAATTTAGCACATCAGGTTTGAGCTCATCATTTTGTGTTGTCTATACATAGCTTGGCAGCACAGTTTACTCAAACCATATGTTATCTCATTGTGGTAGGGTGTAGAGCCTGCAAGCACATATCCTGACCTTGGGTTGCCACCTGAATGGTATGGAGCTCTGGAGTGGGTATTCCCTGAATGGGCAAGGAGGCATGCCCTTGACAAGGGTGAGGCAGTTAATTTTTTGAAAGGTGCAGTTGTGACAGCAGATCGAATCGTGACTGTCAGTAAGGTGATATTACATATGTCATTTTTCTTTGATCTTTTAAAAGCTATTCTCCCTTCAATTTAGGTGTTGCTTGTCTTCTCTCTTCATTTTATGTTTAATTTCTAGGGTTATTCATGGGAGGTCACAACTGCTGAAGGTGGACAGGGCCTCAATGAGCTCTTAAGCTCCAGAAAGAGTGTATTAAATGGTAGCCATATTCATTTTAATTTGCTCTGTTCTTCAACTACTTCATGAAAACAAGCAAGTCAGATGATAAAAGTTAATTCAATATGCCTCTATACTGCAGGAATTGTAAATGGAATAGACATTAATGATTGGAACCCTGCCACGGACAAATGTATCCCTTGTCATTATTCTGTTGATGACCTCTCTGGAAAAGTGCGCTGACAGTTCTCTAAAGCATCTGTATATCCATTAGGATGATTGCCTCCTATGTTTATTCTTTGTTTCTCATTTCTTTCACTTATCCTTTTTATCTGATATTGTTGGTTTAGGCCAAATGTAAAAGTGCATTGCAGAAGGAGCTGGGTTTACCTATAAGGCCTGAAATTTTTATTTGAAAGAAATAATATGGATTTAGGACAAATGTAAAAGTGCATTGACAGTTCTCTGGTTAGATATTGATGCTTTAGACATGAATTTTTTATTTGAAAGAAATAATACGGATCAATTTATTAACTTAATTTACAGATTGGCTTTATTGGAAGATTGGATTATCAGAAAGGCATTGATCTCATTCAACTTATCATACCTCATCTTATGTGGGACGACGTTCAATTTGTAAGTCCTGATTCTTCTCCATTATTGTAAGCTGTAAAGTGAGTTAAAACCATCATGTGGGGGAAAAGGTTCAGGATAACTGTGGAGCTGGTGAGGTGCACCAGCAGCTGTGAAGACAGGTTTCTTATCTTTAGAAATCAACTAGGATTCTGAGCTGTGTTAGCTACTGAGCAACATGTTAAGGTTCAGAAGAGGGTGTGTACTTTCAGTCCAGGTTGACTTAGTTACCACTTAGCAGCCTTCTTTGGCAACACCTCTAACTCAAAGTAGGGCCAGAAAGCTAGTACTGGGTAGATCAATATATCAAAATAGTTTTCTCATCTATGCACTTTTCTCATCTCAGCTTGGTTGCCATGCACCTCCCAGATGTAACTCTACTTGTGACACATCCTGCCTCTACCAGGGCTTGGCAAAGCGTGCAAATATATTGGGGATAGTATAGTACAGCACATCAGATTTGGTAGTATGACAGTTATTACAGATACGAGATGTGGTTGTTACTTTCAAGTTTCAACTTGGACGAGTTACAGGTGGTTTTTTTGTGTGATCTAGTTACAGGTGGAATTAAATCAGTATTTGAGGTGCAAATCTATCACTCTTTATTAACATGTGTCTGCAAGTTTTAAGAGGATTTCTTAACTTTCCTAATGTCCTTAGATTAAATCGCTTTCTCCAGTTCCAGCCCTTCTCATTCTTTATTTCTTTTTCTTGATTCTTAACCACTTTTATTAGTTGGCATAGGCGCGTAGCTGCCCAGTGCTACTGTAGTAGCTTGAATATACTTGCTTGTAGGAGCTGTTCACATTGGTTCTCAATGGGCTACCACGTGGAGATGTGGAGCTGCCGCTGCTCTGGCGTAAGGGGTTGGCTAAACATAGAGCCTGAAATGCTAAGAGAAACTTGCTTAATCCTGATGAGAGGAATTTCATTAGCGATCCCTAAACTTGTCCCAGATTCTTATCCACATACAAAATCTCTGGAATAATATATTTGATATCTTAAACTTGTCCCTGGTTTTCAGGTAGGTCCAAACATGTCCAAATCAGCCTCAACTGCCTATATAGCATTTAGTATGCCACCGTGCACCCAGTGGAATCCTCGACTCTAGTGCATATGATTGGTTAGAGAAGCTGTCCCCCTAATAATTCTTGGTTTAGAGCATTTTCAGGGAATTCCTTAATGTGACTATCTATTAAACAATATTTGTGAAGTAGTCAACAAGTAAATACTGCTTCCTCCTGTAACAACCCAAAAATCCACACACCAAAAATACCAACTACAAATTTTTTTTTTCTCAAGAACTCCCATGTGATGATGAGTGTCATGTATAGAAACCCAACCTAAGGGATGCATTAGGTCTGACCCAACCAAGACAACACATAAGCATGGCATGCCATTTGTTGATTATGTTATTTAATTTCTAACAAATAAAGTGTTACATACATTGTTAATTCAAGTTGTGATTTGGACTTCCATTTGCTTTATGTTATGCTTAACAAATCCATTAAAGTAATAAACCATAAAGTTATTATTAAACAAAATTCCCTAAACTCCAACGAATAAGTTACCTCAGTTTTGAATTCAAATATTAAACCAAATTTGAAATCAAACAATGGAGAAGAAATGAAAAAAAGAAAGAAGAAAAGAAGAAGAAGGCCTCGCAGGCTCGGCCTGCGCCAACCAGCCCAACCGACCTAGCCCTTCACATCTCCTCTCTGCTGGCCCACGCGCGCGTAGTAGCAGGCCGGCCCCAACTCGCGCGCAACAGCCCAGCTCGCGGCCCAGCGCGTCGCCCGCGCGCCCTGCTGCCTTCGCCAGCTGCCGCTGCCACTTGACCCCATGTGTCAGCCGCACGTCGCCCACGCCCACGCGTCTCCCCGCCTCCGCTTGCAGCCGCTGCCCGCTGGACCCCGCATGTCAGCCCTACTGTTCTTCTTCCCCACGCCGTGCTCAACCACCGCGCGACCAAACGCCGACAGCACTGGCAGGGGGTGGGCCAGGGGGTCACGCCCGAGGCATGCCCCTGTCTCCTTTGCGCCACGCCCACGCAATCACGCGCGTGTCGTTGGATGCAAGCGTGCGCCTTCGATCACCTCTCGGCCTCCATCCGCCGATCACCAAGCTCCATGGCCGAGCTCGGCTATAAAAGCCCCAGCCCTGGAGCCCTAGCGCTCGTCCCGTCGCCCGCCGCCACCTGGTGGCCGTCCACAGCGCATCCGAACCGAGAGAGAAGGGGGAGAAGGGGAAGAAAGGGAAGGGGAGAAAACGCCGAAGCCGCCGCGAAGGAGGAGGTCGTCGGAGCCGAAGACGACGCCGGTGTTGTCGTCACTGACGCGGGCAACGCTGCATTGCATGGCTTTCGGAGCTACACGGCTGCAACGCTTCACTGCACCGCTATCCCCTCTTCCACAACACCCACGGTGAGCCCCCTTTCGGTCTCTCTTTGCCCGCCGCCGCCGAACCTCATCTCGTCGGCCATGGCGCTCCACCTCGGGAGCGCGAAGGCCAGGGCCGTCTCCGGTCCGTGGGAACACTTGCACCCACGCACACATCCGTGACCGCACCGTGATCACCCCGTTGGAGCCCCGTGGTTCACCCGTGCACCTCGCCGTCGTCTTCATGACCGCCGTGGCCGCCGAGAAGCCCCTATCGGCCACATGAGAATCCGAGCCCCGCCTTTGAGCCTGAACGTCCTCGCCGTGGCCCCACGAACCCGTAGAAACTTACACGCCCCCACCGCGACACTTCTCCCGGGTCGTAGCTGCCTCATCGACGCCGCCGTCGTGCTCAGGAAGCTGCTGCCGTGGCCAAAGCCACCGGAGGCCCTGGAGGACCCCTCGACATGCCCAACATGCCCGTTGGAGCATTGTGTCGCCCACGCGCACCACAGAATTGGCCTATGCCGTAGCACTGCGCCATTCCCGCACGCCGGTGGAGCTTGAACCGCCGTTCACCGTGGCCAGCGCCTCGGTGAGCCCCGACCACCACCTAGACCCCACCGTCGCAGTCGCCGTAGCCTGGGGAAGCCTTTCCCCTCCCCAATTGGACACCAACACCGCCACGGAGGCTCACCAGCGAGCTCACCGCCGGCAGGAGCACTGCCGTGGGAGAAACAGGGGGACACCCCCCCCCCTTGCTGGCCACCCATGCATGAACCCGGTGCACGTGAACCACAGACAGAGAAGAGAGGGGGTGGACGCGGCTCACTGGAAGAAGACGCGGTCCACCGTAGACCGGCGCATCTGTCCACCGTGGACCGTGAGCCATGGACCATGGCCCAGTGGAGGCCCATGGCCGTGATGTGGCTGCGTCACAGCATGCCACGTGTCTGGCCCGGCCCGGCCAAGACCGGCCCAACCCGAAGCCCATTTGAGACCCGGCCGTATTTACCGTTGACTGGTCAACATTGACCGTTGACCTGGCCCCACATGTCAGTGACACGGACACTCTGGACCCACACGTCAGATGCTAATGTCATGTTGACGTCATGCGGGACCCACATGTCAGAAGCCAGCACAGCCGAGGTGATGTCATGCTGACGTCACGCTGACATCAGCTGCTGACGTCAGCAGCCCAGGCCCCACATGTCAGTGACCCTGCCTATTGACCATTGCGTTGACCGTTGACTCACTGTTGGCCGACGTTGACTTTGACCGGACCCACCTATCAGTGACCCAATAGCCTTTGGCCCCACCTATCGGTGTGGATGACGTTGATGACATCATGCTGACGTCAGCTGGACCCCATCTGTCAGCTCGGAATCGTGATCAAGCCACGTGGATCAACCACAGCATGACACGTGTCAGCCCAGGATTAATTCAGCCTTTTTCCATTTTCACAAATGATTTAAACTTCAGAAATTCATAACTAAATCATACGACCTCAGAAAAATATGAAACCAGGACCAAAATTCATCTAAAATCAAGCTCTACGCAATGAACCCATGTTTGAGTGCATTTGACTCTTTTGAATTTTCATTGCTTCTTTGTGCTACTCTATAGACGTCGCTAACACGACTATAATGCGATCGTTTGCAGACTCGGAGGAGAACCGGATGGATGAGGATCGTGAGTACCGTGAGGAGTACGGAGACGACTACACCGAAGGTGCCACATCCCACCCAATCTCATAGCACCTATTACGCATGGCTAAAATAGAAATATTAGTGCTTTACTTTATTGTTATGATCACACTATGGTAGGACTTGCATGGTAGTATGCTTTCTTGATGGCTTTCACCTTGACGCAACCTTACCCCTACTCACCCTGCTGTTAGGCTAGTCACACGCTTGCTATTATATTTCAATGCTTATTACTTCTACTACGCTTACACTACATTGATGCGTGTTGGAAACTGGTGATAATTGAACTATGGGGGGAGTGCTGCGTGTGTGACTTGGGTGTGTGGAGGGTGAGGGTTGTGTCGACCAGGTTGGAGTATACGACGGGCCTAGGGCAAGTCTTGCCATGGGGTGCTACCTGGGCACCCCTAGAATGGATACCTGTGGTGGGTAAATGGTATATGAGGTGGCCCTAGGTGTGAACCTATGATCGGAGGAGCCTAGGGTGGAGGTGCTGTGGTGGCACGGTAAATGGAAACCCTGATGGAGACATTCTGGCTTGGTCACCCCTAAGGACTTACTAGTACTCAGATTCACCGGGAAGCCTTACGTACCACTCGCCCTATATGGTGCGGGACGGCCGGACTACTTGGTAGGATATTGCCACTACTGCTAGGTTGATAGCGGATAGTGTAAGGAGGTATGGGGCGCGGAGGATTTCCCCCACACCCTTCCGAGACTTTATGGAGACCTTGTGGACCCGGCTCATGACTCACAGTTTCAGCCACCCCAGACTAGACTTGGGGTGTACCAGGGCTGAATGGTAGAGTGGCATTATCCTAGGCTAGCAAGCGGCCGGAATCAACCTAGTTGACGACAGTCAGCGAGGAAGGCGGATCTTGTGGTTATGTAAAAATTCTGCAGAGTGTATGGTTGATCGATCGATACATATGCCGACTCATCAGCAATGGACCTTTCCTGGGTTTCGCTTAAACTAGATAGCGAGATGAGTCCTTCTCTTCTCCCCCTAGGAGTGAGTGTTCGGTCGTAGCCAGGGGCTACGGGCCTTGAGACAGTGCCGAGAGGGAGTTGGCCTGTCGACTGAGCGATGGTATGGTATGGTATGGTGATGGTGTGGAGATGGTGGTATGTCGATCCCCGGGATCGAAACCTGGCTCTGGAATGGGAATGGGTGGAATATGTGTGGGAATGGTGTTAAAACTTGACTATACTGTTATATACTTGATATGCTAAAATACATAGGAAACCCCAGCCTTATAGGTTCCTTTTGACTATATCCAACTTGCATCATATTTCCACAAAGCAATGCTCATAGGGTTGGGAGTGGCCAGTACAAATTGTACTGATAAATTTTGGCATACAGGTTCTGCTGAGGAGTATAGCTCCGAGGAGTTTGACGGTTGAGGGGTTCGTGCCTACGCTCGAGTTTGGCGATCTTATCTTCAAGCTGTTCTGAATTAATGCTACTTTTGATTCCGCCAATGCGGCGATGTAATAAATTATATAATTCCGCACTATTTGTACTCTGATAATATCGTTGTATGGATGTGATAATCGACTGGAATTTGGATAATATGATCTACCATGGTCTTATTACACTTCAACTCTGTGGTTTTCCCTTTACGGAAATTGGGGTTGTTTCAGTTGGTATCAGAGCCAGACTTGACCATAGGACAAAACCCTTAGAAATGGACGATAGAATAGGACGTGAACAGCCCTTCTTTTGGTTATATACCGACCCTGCATTTACTTTTATGCATGGCTTATCTATTTATTGACCTGCTAACACCTGTTCCTTAAAAAATGCAGATGGCAACGAACGTCAACTGGCCGCCTCTAGGACCACTACCTCTGGACCACGCCAATCTTACCTTCGACTTACGTGAGCTCGGGGGTTTTGCACAGATCCTCTACCGAGTTCTCATCATGTTAGGTGTCCCCGACGAGCTTGTCAAGGTCACCTGCACCGGGAAGCCAGCTCAGGAAGGAGGAATCGAAGGACCGATTGTCACCTCAGTCGAGTTCCCAGCTAGCACTACCTTACCTTCTGTCCCAGCTTCCACCGAGTTGACTATAGAGGACATCGTCGAGGAGGGACTACGAGCTATCTCGCACAAGGCACTTCGTAGAGTGATGAGGGACCACTACGAGCACTTGAAGGCGACAGAGTTCCATCTACTTCCCTAGGCCCTCGACCTCAGCCTTACCCCTAGTGAGTAGAGTTTCATAGCCGGCAGAGTTATCCTTGCTGAGGAGGATAGATGCTTTCGTGTCTCAGCTATCCACCTACTAGAGCAGGACAGGTACGTGACCCAGCTGGAGTAGAGGAGACGTCAGGACCAGGCCCTCCGGTGGGAGTACCAGGAGCGAGATTCGTAGAGAGCACAGGAGCGAGCTAGTCTACTTGAGACAGTTGCCAAGCTGCAGGATGAGCTCAACCG
The DNA here is from genome assembly GCF_019320115.1 of Miscanthus floridulus. Lineage (NCBI taxonomy): Eukaryota > Viridiplantae > Streptophyta > Magnoliopsida > Poales > Poaceae > Miscanthus > Miscanthus floridulus. The sequence continues at coordinate 25,187,204 of NC_089597.1, read as the reverse complement.
CCGTGAAGAAATCCACAGAGCCGAGGTTGACGACTTACAGGACAAAGCCACCGACCTAGGCAATAGGAACTGCTACCTCGACAGTAAGGTCTTGGAGTTGCAGAGAGAGTTGGATGACAAGAAGGCTGAGTTCAACCGTAGAGGAGACAGAGAGAGATCCAAGGGGATTGACATGTTGAAGATCCAGTCTCGAAACAAGACCATGACTCAAGATCTAGAAGAGTTCAGAAAGAAGGCCGTTCGCAACTAGGGTCACCTAATCAAGGCACTCAGGCAGAACGAGTACCTACAGGACAAATGTGAGAGGGCTCGATAGGCCTGGTAGAAGTCAGATAGGAAGTGCCTTAGGGAGATGAAGGGTATGTGGGATCAGCTACCCAAGGAGATTTGTAGCAAGACGAAGCCTAGAATAGAGGAGTTTGAGTTAGCCCCGACTCGCCTCAACCTAGATGCCTGCCCTACCCTACCTGGAGCCAAGCCTACTGAGGAGCTCATGAGGCCTTAAAGTACGTGTCCCAACTTCACAAGTTTGTCGAGGAGATCGAGATCGAGAACAGTCGTATCACAGCTACGGTATACGAGTTAGAGTAGAATGACCCTGCGTGGTCATGAGTCACATCAGTAGCTTCCGTAAGTTGTACCCCATGATGTACCCCTTCGGAGATGTATTATGAGACACTATGCGTAGAACGATTCTCGCACGTCTTTAAGTGTAGCTACTGGAGATGATGCTATGTAATAAAACCCATGTAATGAATGTTTCGGATCTTATTGCATCTTTATGAATCTTATTGCTTCTTTGTAATGAGTGTTGGATAGCATAAATGTTTTTCTTTAAATCATCAAAATCATGTAATCATGTGAAATTATAAGCACTAATGGCACAAGCACTAAATTCTCTATGATCCGTGTTGCAGATGCCGCACCGCTGATCTAATCGCCTAATGAACCGTGGACGTGCGCCCACCCCTGAACCAGTTGAACCAAATGGGGGATGTGGTGGCAACAACTGTGGCCGTGGCTGTGGCCATGGACGTGGAGGGATACCCTTCCACCTAGAGAATACTCCGCTGCCTAAGGAGAACATTCCTCCACCACCACCACCACCACCAAACCTGGCAGAAGTGATGGTGCAGCAGACCCAGCTTCTTGCAGCTCTTGTTGAAGGAGCAAACCGTCGCTAGGGAGGTCAGCAGAATGACTTCCAAAGGAAGCTAGAGGGATTCCTGAAGCTAAGGCCACCTACCTATGATGGCCCCGACCCTGACCCACTTGTAGCCGATGACTGGCTCAAGGAAATGGAGAAGAAGCTTGACCTCACTACTTTCACCGATGATGAGTGTGTTGGAGCTACCACACACCAGCTCATAGGTGCAGCACGCGCCTGGTGGGATAGTTTTAGTGATTCCCATGAGGACCCTGCCAACATCTCGTGGGATGAGTTCGCCAAAGCATTCACTGAGTATCACATTCCCAAGGGTGTCATGGAGGCCAAAGCTGAGGAGTTCCACAACATCAAGATGGGAAAGGACAGGGTGACTGAGTACACTACTCATTTCACCAATCTTCTTCGCTATGCACCTCCCTATGTTGTAAACTCTGAGAAGGAGAAGCTATACTATTATCGCAAGGGACTTAACCTGCACATCAAGCTGAAGTTTGGCGGTATTGAGAGTAACATGTTGCGTGCTCTGGTGGATCGCTGCATCCAGATTGAGAAGGACCATGCTGAAGCTGGAGAAGATACAGGGAGAGGAAGCATAAGCCTGAGGAGTCTCTCCGCGGTCGTGATCGCAAGAGGTTCCACAGAGATGCACCATCTAGGGAACGCTCTCACCACAACAGGGATGACAACCCTAGATCGAGTAGGGGTAGTGGAGGCTACACCGCCAAATACTCCCACCCTGCTCAGGATCGTTACACCCGGGACCATTATGCTCAGGACCGTTTCAACCGTCCCCGCTCAGTGAATGAACGCCCAGCACAGAACCGCTCCGCACCAGGCACTGGAAACTGGAAGGCACCCGCGCCAACCCATACGGGCAGTACGCCTTTCACCTGCTTTGCTTGTGGCCAACCAGGTCACAAGGCCGCTGAATGCCCTTAGAACTCAGCTACTCAGCAGTCTCAGCTCAAGGGATCTGCTACTCGTGGACGTCTCAACCATCTGGACACCGAGGAAGCACAAGCTGCCCCTGACGTCGTGTATGGTATGTTTTTAGTTAATGGTAACACTACATCAGTTCTATTCGACTCTGGAGCAACTTGTTCATACATATCATCCAAGTTTGCACGAGAGGAAATTCTGTCAGAAGCCCATGATTCTAAGTACTGTATACACCCTGGGAATTCAAAGATGTATCAAGACTTGAAGAAACACTTTTGGTGGAAAGGCATGAAGATGGACATTGCAGGACATGTGGCACGATGTGACACCTATAATAGAGTCAAGGCTAAACATCAAAGGCCTGCAGGATTGCTAAAGCCTCTTGACGTTCCCGAGTGGAAATGGGAGAGCATATCCATGGATTTCATAGTTGGATTGCTTCGTTCATAGAAAGGCAATGATTCTATCTGGGTGATTGTTGATCGTTTGACCAAGATTGCTCATTTTGTACCAGTGAAGACCAAGACCAACGCAGAAAAATTAATGGGTCTATATATTGAGCATATTCTCAGACTGCATGGAGCTCCCTCTAGTATTGTATCTGATCGTGGTCCTCAATTTGTGTCCCGATTCTGAGAAGCTCTGCACAAGTCCATTGGAACCAAACTTGATTTCAGTACCTCTTACCACCCACAGATAGATGGATAGATAGAACGAGTAAATCAGATCTTAGAAGACATGCTTCGTGCTAGTGTACTGAACTATGGCTCTAATTGGGAGAAATGCTTACCCTATGCAGAGTTCTCTTACAACAACAGCTACCAAGCCAGTATCAAGATGTCGCCGTTGAAGCTCTATATGGTAGACCTTGTAAAACACCTTTGATGTGGTCTCAACTAGGAGAAAGATCGTTCTTTGATTCCGCTAAGATTCAAGATGCAGAAGGAGTTGCTCAAGTAAAAGAGAATTTGAGAATTGCTCAAAGTCGATACAAGAGCTATGCTGACAAAAGGAGAAGAGAACTTGAGTTCAATGTGGGGGACTTCGTCTATCTCAAGGTATCCCCGCTATGTGGGACTGTCAGATTCCATGTGAAAGGAAAGCTTGCCCCTAGATTTGTTGGCCCATACAAGATTTGCAAGAGGATTGGAAAGCTTGCTTACAAACTTAGGCTACCTGAGGAACTGGTGGGTGTACATCCCGTATTCCATGTCTCACATCTACGCAAGTGTTTGAGAGTGCCTGATGAAGTAGTTCCAACTGATACACTTGACATTCAAGATACACTTGAGTATAAAGAACACCCTATCAGAATTCTGGGCAGAGATACCAAAGAGACCCAAAGCAAGACTATTCCTATGTGCAAGATCCAATGGAGTAATCACACAGAGAGAGAAGCAACATGGGAAAAAGAGTCTGACCTCCGCCTATGATATCCCTACCTCTTCGAAGAGTGCGTTACACTTTAATCTCGGGGACAAGATTTTGTTAAGGGGGTAGGACTGTAACAACCAAAAAATCCATACACCAAAAATACCAACTACAAAAAAAAATTCTCAAGAACTCTCATGTGATGATGAGTGTCATGTATAGACACCCAACCTAAGGGATGCATTAGGTCTGACCCAATCAAGACAACACATAAGCATGGCATGCCATTTGTTGATTATGTTATTTAATTTCTAACAAATAAAATGTTACATACATTGTTAATTCAAGTTGTGATTTGGACTTCCATTTGCTTTATGTTATGCTTAACAAATCCATTAAAGTAATAAACCATAAAGTTATTATTAAACAAAATTCCCAAAACTCCAACGAATAAGTTACCTCAGTTTTGAATTCAAATACTAAACCAAATTTGAAATCAAACAACGGAGAAGAAATGAAAAAAAGAAAGAAGAAAAGAAGAAGAAGGCCTCACAGGCTCGGCCTGCGCCAACCAGCCCAACCGGCCTAGCCCTTCACATCTCTTCTCCACTAGCCCATGCGCGCGTAGTAGCAGGTCGGCCCCAACTCGCGCGCAACAGCCCAGCTCATGGCCCAGCACGTCGCCCGCGTGCCCTGCTACCTTCGCTAGCTGCCGCTACCACTCGACCCCATGTGTCAGCCACACATCGCCCACGCCCACGCATCTCCCCGCCTTCGCTTGCAGCCGCTGCCTGCTGGACCCCGCATGTCAGCCCTACTGTTCTTCTTCCCCACGCCGTGCTCAACCACCGCGCGACCAAACACCGACAGCACTGGCAGGGGGCGGGCCAGGGGGTCACGCCCGGGGCATGCCCCTATCTCCTTTGCGCCGTGCCCACGCAACCACGCGCGCGCCATTGGATGCAAGCATGCGCCTTCGATCACCTCTCGGCCTCCATCCGCCGATCATCGAGCTCCATGGCCGAGCTTGGCTATAAAAGCCCCAGCCTCGGAGCCCTAGCGCTCGTCCCATCGCCCGCCGCCACCTGGTGGCCATCCACAGCGCATCCGAACCGAGAGAGAAGGGGGAGAAGGGGAAGAAAGGGAAGGGGAGAAAACGCCGAAGCCGCCGTGGAGGAGGAGGTCATCAGAGCCAAAGACGACACCGGCGTTGTTGTCACTGACGCGGGCAACGCTGCACTGCACGGCTTCTAGAGCTACATGGCTGCAACGCTTCACTGCACCGCTATCCCCTCTTCCACAACACCCACGGTGAGCCCCCTTTCGGTCTCTCTTTGCCCGCCACCGCCGAACCTCATCTCGTCGGCCATGGCGCTCCACCCTAGGAGCACGAAGGCCAGGGCCATCTCCGGTCCGTGGGAACACTTGCACCCAAGCACACGTCCATGACCGCACCGTGATCACCCCGTTGGAGCCCCGTGGTTCACCCGTGCGCCTCGCCGTCGTCTTCATGACCGCCGTGGCCGCCGAGAAGCCCCTACCGGCCACATGAGAATCCGAGCCCCGCCTTTGAGCCTGAACATCCTCGCCGTGGCCCCATGAACCCGTAGAAACTTACACACCCCCACCGCGACACTTCTCTAGGGTTGTAGCTGCCTCATCGACGCCGCCATCGTGCTCGGGAAGCCGCCGTCGTGGCCAAAGCCACCGGAGGCCCTAGAGGACCCCTCGACATGCCCAACATGCCTGTTGGAGCGTTGTGTCACCCACACACACCACAGAATCGGCCTATGCCGCAGCACCGCACCATTCCCACACACCGATGGAGCTTGAGCCGCCGTTCACCGTGGCCAGTGCCTCGGTGAGCCCCAGCCGCCACCTAGACCCCACCGTCGTAGTCGCTGTAGCCTGGGGAAGCCTTTCCCCTCCCCAATTGGACACCAACACTGCCACAGAGGCTCACCAGCGAGCTCACCGCCGGTAGGAGCACCGCTATGGGAGAAACAGGGGGACACCCCCTTGCTGGCCACCCGTGCATGAACCCGGTGCACGTGAACCACAGACAGAGAAGAGAGGGGTGGACGCTGCTCACCGGAAGAAGACGTGGTCCACCGTAGACCGGCACATCTGTCCACCATGGACCGTGAGCCGTGGACCATGGCCCAGTGGAGGCCCATGGCCATGACGTGGCTGCGTCACAGCATGCCACGAGTCCGGCCTGGCCCGGCCGAGACCGGCCCAACCCGAAGCCCGTTTGAGACCCGGTCGTATTTACCGTTGACTGGTCAACGTTGACCGTTGACCTGGTCCCACATGTCAGTGACACGGACACTCTGGACCCACACGTCAGATGCTGACGTCATGATGACGTCACGCGGGACCCACATGTCAGAAGCCAGCACAGCCGAGGTGATGTCATGCTAACGTCACGCTGACATCAGCTATTGACGTCAGCAGCCCAGGCCCCACATGTCAGTGACCCAGCTTGTTGCCCATTGACCGTTGACCGTTGACTCGCCGTTGGCCGCCGTTGACTTTGACCGGACCCACCTGTCAGTGATCCAATAGCCTTTGGCCTCACCTGTCGGTGTGGATGACGTTGATGACATCATGCTGACGTCAGCTAGACCCCACCTGTCAGCTCGGAACCGTGATGCTGACGTCAGCAAGCCACGTGGACCAACCACAGCATGACACGTGTCAGCCCAGGATTAATTCAGCCTTTTTCCATTTTCAGAAATGATTTAAACTTCGGAAATTCATAACTAAATCATACGACCTCAGAAAAATATGAAACCAAGACCAAAATTCATCTAAAAGCAAGCTCTACGCAATGAACCCATGTTTGAGCACATTTGGCTCTTTTGAATTTTCATTGCTTCTTTGTGCTACTCTATAGACGTCGCTAACGCGACTATAATGCGATCGTTTGCAGACTCGGAGGAGAACCAGACGGACGAGGATCGTGAGTACCATGAGGAGTATGGAGACGACTACACCGAAGGTGCCACATCCCACCCAATCTCGTAGCACCTATTACGCATGGCTAAAATAGAAATGCTAGTGCTTTACTTTGTTGTTATGATCACACTATGGTAGGACTTGCATGGTAGTATGCTTTCTTGATGGCCTTCACCTTGACGCAACCTTACCCCTGCTCACCCTGCTGTTAGGCTAGTCACACGCTTGCTATTATATTTCAATGCTTATTACTTCTACTATGCTTACACTACATTGATGCGTGTTGGAAACTGGTGATAATTGAACTATGGGGAGAGTGCTGCGTGTGTGACTTGGGTGCGTGGAGGGTGAGGGTTGTGTCGACCAGGTTGGAGTATACGACGAGCCTAGGGCAAGTCTTGCCGTGGGGTGCTACCTGGGCACCCCTGGAATGGATACCTGTGGTGGATAAATGGTATATGAGGTGGCCCTGGGTGTGAACCTATGATGGGAGGAGCCCAGGGTGGAGGTGCTGTGGTGGCACGGTAAATGAAAAACCTGATGGAGACATTCTGGCTTGGTTACCCCTAAGGACTTACTAGTACTCAGATTCACCGGGAAGTCTTACGTACCACTCGCCCTATATGGTGCGGGACGGCCGGACTACTTGGTAGGATATTGCCACTACTGCTAGGTTGATAGCGGATAGTGTAAGGAGGTACGGGGCGCGGAGGATTTCCCCCACACCCTTCCGAGACTTTATAGAGACCTTGTGGACCCCGCTCATGACTCACAGTTTCAGCCACCCCAGACTAGACTTGGGGTGTACCAGGGCTGAATGGTAGAGTGGCATTATCCTAGGCTAGCAAGCGGCCGGAATCAACCCAGTTGACGATGGTCAGCGAGGAAGGCAGATCTTGTGGTTATGTAAAACCTCTGCAGAGTGTATGGTTGATCGATCGATACATATGCTGACTCATCGGCAATGGACCTTTCCTGGGTTTCGCTTAAACTAGATAGCGAGATGAGTCCTTCTCTTCTCCCCCTGGGAGTGAGTGTTCGATCGTAGCCAGGGGCTATGGGCCTTGAGACAGTGCCGAGAGGGAGTTGGCCTGTCGACTGAGCGATGGTATGGTATGGTATGGTATGGTATGGTATGGTATGGTATGGTATGGTATGGTATGGTATGGTATGGTATGGTATGGTATGGTATGGTATGGTATGGTATGGTATGGTATGGAGATGGTGGTATGTCGATCCCCGGGATCAAAACCTAGCTCTGGAATGGGAATGGGTGGAATATGTGTGGGAATGGTGTTAAAACTTGACTATACTGTTATATACTTGATATGCTAAAATACATAGGAAACCCCAGCCTTATAGGTTCCTTTTGACTATATCCAACTTGCATCCAATTTCCACAAAGCAATGCTCATAGGGTTGGGAGTGGCCAGTACAAATCGTACCGATAAATTTTGGCATACAGGTTCTGCTGAGGAGTATAGCTCCGAGGAGTTTGATGGTTGAGGGGTTCGTGCCTACGCTCGAGTTTGGCGATCTTATCTTCAAGCTGTTCTGAATGAATGCTACTTTTGATTCCGCCAATGCGGCGATGTAATAAATTATATAATTCCGCACTATTTATACTCTGATAATATCATTGTATGGATGTGATAATCGACTGGAATTTGGGTAATATGATCTACCACGGTCTTATTACACTTCAACTATGTGGTTTTCCCTTTGCGGAAATTGGGGTTGTTTCACCTCCATTCCAAAATATAATTCACTTTGGTTTTATCCCAGCTTCCCAAGTGAAACCTCTCTAACTTTGACCAAGTTTATAGAAAAATGCACTGACATCTATAATATCAAATTACTTTCATTAAACTCTTCATGAAATATGTTTTGATAGTGAATTTATTTGAACTCATAGATGTTAATATATTTTTCTAAAAACTTGGTCAAAGTTATAGAAAAGTAAACTATAATGTGGAACCGAAGCAATATATATGCAGATTTGACCCACATGACTGCCAAGCATGGTGGCATGCAAGCCAGGGCTGATTTGGACCTATCTGGAAACCATGACAAAAGTTTGAGGTGCCGAATGTGCAATTTGAGACTCTGTGGACAAAGACGAGAACGTGGGAGAAGTTTATGGACCGTTGCTGGAATTGGCCCTTTTATATCAGTTTATTTACTTATGGTGCTAATATTTAGTACTTTGCTTAAGAAACTTGTATGAAAAAGAGGCACCGTGGTTCTTTTTGGCCTCCAACATTCTCCTTCTTGGAATACTAAATAACATCTTCTTGCACTCTTGGATGCGCACACATCTTCTTTTTTAAGTAGCTCACTGGTAGATGTGAGTTGGAGAACTTGAGCCATGCCCTTATTCTTCTCACAAGTGTTTGCTTTTCACTTCCAACTGAAGGCTGATGAATGGCATGGGTCGAACTTCGGAGTGGATTTAGAAGTTGAGTTGTCCTTTTGAAGCCTACAACTAGAGTGTTTTGACCTATGAAACTTTTCTTCTTATTTAATGTAGGTCATGCTTGGATCTGGTGACCCAGAGCTCAAAAACTGGATGAGATCTAGAGAGTCGAACTTCAAGGATAAATTTCGTGGATGGGTTGGATTTAGTGTTCCAGTTTCCCACCGAATAACTGCCGGGTATGCAACAGCATGTTGTTAAAAACTCACTTGACATCTTATAAGTACGTTTTATACTTGGGATATTGATCTCTCCTTTTTTGTGCAGCTGCAGTATATTGTTAATGCCATCCAGATTCGAACCTTGTGGTCTGAATCAGCTATATGCTATGCAGTATGGCACAGTTCCTGTTGTCCATGCAACCGGGGGACTTAGAGTAAGACAGCCATCCTATAATACTGACTTGTTATATTAGTACCAAGGTAGAATGTTTTTTCACCTATTATGTTTGTTGAACAGGATACTGTGGAGAATTTAAACCCTTTCGGTGAGAATGGAGAACAGGGTACGGGGTAAGTAAAGCTTCATTTAAACATTTGCAGTTCCTTCTCTCTCTCTCTCTCTTTTCAGCTGGATTCTGGAATCAATTGAATGCTTACAGTAATTGCAGTAGTTTGCTCCATTCATCAGTGAACTCCTGATCAATTTTTACTGCATACACATATTTTGCAGGTGGGCATTCGCACCCCTAACCACGGAAAACATGTTGTGGGTAAGTTTCCAGCAAACTTTAATTCTGTTAGGAACTTAGGATCTTGATAGTTGATCATAGTATGTGATTACAATGACCCTTATAATTTATGGATGAAACTTTGCTGAACTCACTTTGTGCTAACAAACCGTCTAGCCAATTCTAATAACAAAGGCACAAAGCATGCAATTGGTTTTATGGTAAAATGAGTTTTATTGTTATCTTGTGTTGGTATATGGGAACTTTATTAAAAAGAAAAATAATCTAGAAAGAACTCCTCTAGATTCTGGCCTTCATCACAAACTAAACTTTTGGCAGCAGCATATTATAGGACTTGGGCTCCTGGGGGAGTTTTGGTCTTTGGAGCTTCTGGGAGCAGTAAAAGCTGCTATAAGCTCCACTTTACAAGGCCTAGGTGGTGTTGTAAATAATAATAAATAGGCAACCAAATTTGAGTCAAGGAGGACTCAAAACCTGTGTGATGGGTGTATACCCGGGTATCCGCACCTCCCATCAACTGATCTATGGCAAGTTGGAATTAGTGGGAAATCGAAGCCTGAAGCATATACGGAAAATTCACCCCTGGTTCTAGACTGACTTGTGTCAGGTGCAGGATGTGAATTTACATGTCCGGTATGTGCTTATGAGGTGATTACTCCCTCTGTTTATAAATATATGACATTTCGGACAACCTATTGAGTTCAAACTTATTAGCCTGTCCTAAACATCATATATTTTTAAAATGGAGTATTAATTAGTTCTGCTTTTACTTTGGCCAATATGTTATCGAACCAAGCCTGGAAATTACTCTGTCCGGTCTGGAGCTGTCATTTCCAACAACAAAACTGAACTGCAATTAGTAATACCTCCATCCAGGACTGATAGTAGTATTTTGATAAGGGAAAAGACAGATTTTACAAATTTTGGCCAACTATTAGTCTATTACTCAAATTATATGCAAGTTTAGGGCATAAAACTTTTATAAGTAGATTTGTATTCAAAAGTGCATCTAAGATAATATTGACTTTTCTCTGGTCAAAGTACTCCTAACATTCATGGAGTATAAACTGTTTGAAACGTCAGGTTTTCCTGACTAGAGGGAGTATCAGTTACAGAAGTTAAGTTTCTTATGAAACAATTGAAGGGCAATATAGGGAGTTTATGCACAGGTGGTTTCAGGATCAGTTTGTTTACTGTTTATCACCAGATTGCAGTGATATTTTTTACCCAGCAACAGTAAAACTAAACCACTATTCTACTGTATTATGGGGCAGAACATTTCATAATTGGATTTTGATCCTTGTTTTGCAGACATTGCAAACTGCAATATCGACATACAGGGAACACAAGTCTTCATGGGAAGGGCTCATGAAGCGGGGCATGTCAAAAGACTTCACGTGGGACCATGCCGCTGAACAATATGAACAAATCTTCCAGTGGGCCTTCATCGATCGACCCTATGTCATGTAAAAAGGGGACGACAAGTGGTGTGTCCTTAAAGATCTTCAGGGTGTGTTTAGTTCCCCATTTCACCCAAAAAATTTTGGGTTTTGACCCATCATTTTGCAGAATGGAACTAAACACCATGCAAAATTTTTGGCAAAAAGGTATCCATTCTCCATTTTGGATTTTGGCCTCAAGAGGCCAAAAAAAGCCAAAAAACCCTCACCCACCCCATGAAAAATTTGGCATTTTGGATGGAACTAAACACACCCATACTTTCTAGTGTTTGTTCATAAGTGAAAGTAAATAAAATAATAGTGTCTTGAGACTCATGCAGGTTAACCGGACATAGGCTTGTATATGGGTCGAGAGATTTGGGGAACGAGTAGCACTCACAGTCGAGATAAGGGTAAGCTTGTGGGCCCTTGTGCTTCAATAATCAACGTGTGTTTGAGGCAAGCTGGGCATGAATTGGATCTTGCACTAGCGAATTCTGTCACGATGTGTATCGTATTCATCTTGCCCAATTTCATTGTGATGTATATCATGTTCCTTGTGTTAAATTTGAAATTTGTAACTGATGAATCGTAAGGACGGTTCCATATGCCCAATTACATAAAATTGATGTTATCAGATTCATATTGAAAATTACCTATTATTATGACTTTATATCAGAAAAGTGAATGGTAAAGCAATTGTTAATCGAAGCATGGTCCTAACAAAACACTCATTGTTATTCAAAGAGGGTAACTTGTTAGACCATTGATTGGGCCAAGTTTGGGCGGGGGAGCTTGAGCTCCACTAGGTTAGTGCGGCAGGGGCGGAGGTAGTGAATTCCATGCCATCACCGTGGGAGGATGACCCGAGGAGGGCAGCAGGCGGGGGAGTGGGCATTCTACATGTACGTCAGTTGCATATTGATTAGCAATTCCAATTTTTTTTATCAAAAACGAAATAGCAAGGGTTTCACCTTGTTGGCCTATGACATGTAGTTGTTGTCAAGCTTGAGCTACCTATCGCCTTTGATTATCCCCCTTTCACTAAACTAGAGAGAGGAACAAAGGGGAGAGGGGAGAGCGAAAAGAGAAAAGAGAAACATTTATCTACCCATTCTTTCTAGTGTTTGTTCATCAGTGAAACGGAAATAAAATAATGATGTCCTAGGACTCATGCAGGTTAACCAGACCTTGCTTCTATGGGCAGACAGGTTTAATCAATGGGCCTGTTCGGCTGGTATTAAAGCCAGCTGAAGATGATTTGTTGTGAGAGAAAAATATTATAGATTCTAGCTGATAAGCCATCTGATAAGTTCAAGTGAACAAGCCCAATAAGTGACACTCGCGAGATAATGGCAAGCGTGTCGTGAGCCCTTGTGCTTTAATAACCGACGTACGTTAAGGTAGGGCATGAGTTGGATGCTGCACTAGCTAATTTTGTCACGACTATCATAATCCTATTGCCAAATTTTGTTGTGATGTGTATCATGTTCCTCGTGCCTAAATTTGAAATTTGTAACTGATACATCGTAAGAACGGTTCCAAAGGCCTAATTTTATTTGACATAAAATTGATGTTATCAAATTCATATTGAATATACTTACTTATTATGACTTTGTAACAGAAAACCGAATATTGGTAGAGAAATTGTCAATCAAAGCATGGTCCTAACAAAATACTCCTTGTATTTTCAAAGAAGATGGTAACTTGTCAGATCAAACTTGCGCATGAATATATATTCTTCAATATGAATATGATAACATCAATTTTGTACAAAAATATATTATGTAGCAATTATCGGTTAAATCCTGTCCTAGCAGAGAAATACACCTGAACAGAGGGAGTACATTCTCATATATGTATGACATCTAGTGAAAGGCATAGCACTCTAGTGGCCATATGAAAAAGTGAATTACTTGGTTACTTGTGAATAACAAAACTACCCACAAGCTTGACCTTGGAGATTTAAGCAGACAGTTAAAACTAAGTCCATGCTTCAGTACCTGATTCAGGAGATGGCATGAATTTGCTTGAGCCTTTGCTTGGATGTTGGGCCGGTCAACCTAGCTAGAGAGTAAGCCATGCAGCAAACACGAGCAACTATTTTTTACACACCTCCTCAATTACCAATGTTTTTTTAAAAAAAATAGGTGATTTGATTTGCACACTGTAAGTCACCTCTTTGGGTTAGGGGTAAGGGTTGATGGGGAATCTGATGTGCTTTAAGCTTAGAAATTGATCGGAGGGGGTAGAGGGGGGGGGCGGCCAGACCGAAGGTGGCTGCTGAGGGGTGGAGCGGTGAGGCGGCATGTTGCTGCCAACCACAGGCGATGGAGTATGATGGTTGGGCCAGGTTTTGGTGAGGGAGCTCAAGCTCCACTAGGTTATCATGACAGCGATAGAGGTAGAGAACTTCATGGCAGCACCATAGGGGATGCCCTGATGAGTGCAGTAGAGGTAGAGAACTTCGTGGTAGCACCTACGGAACAGATGGCCCAGGATCCAGAAATAAGAAAAGCAGAGGAAGAAACACGAACAAAATAAGGGATCATACCTGTCGAGTTCATAAACCCGGGGTCCCTCGGGGACCGGCTTCCACGCCAGGGCTCGGCCCAGGAAAACGGCCTTTCTTTCTTCCGGACCGGCCCAAAAGTCTAAAAACCAACAGACCGGAGTACTCGCTTCAGGCCCAGGCCGCCTTCGGCCCATCTCTCTGACCGGAGCACTAGCTCAGGCTCAGGCCAGCTCCGAACGGCCTCTCCGATCAGAGCGCTAGCGTCAGGCCCCGGCTGCCTCCGCACGTCCTCCACTCGGAAAGCCTGACCCAAAGACCACCTCCGACTCCGACCTCGTGTCTCCGACCAGGATTCATAGAAAAACACCGCCATCACTATTCTTCGACTGGCGCGCTAGAACCAACTGGGGACCATCCGACCGGGGACGCCCGCTCAGAAAGAACCAGAAGGCGTGCGGAGAAAGGCAAGGCACGGCTCACAAGTCAACACCACTGTACCAGGGACCATACCCTGCATGAAGCAGTGCTCTGCAGCCACCCTGACACAAAGTATTGTAGGGGCCGCTAGAAACTCCCATATGGTAAGCCCCCCGTGTGTCTCTGGACATCGATCGCGGTATGGGCTCTAGGATTTGCCATACCGAGTGAACATAGCACAGCTCCTCACATGCCACCAGGCATCTAGAAGTATTTGTAGGTACCGGCGTCCATCCTTCCAGAAGAAGATATCTCGACCCCCCGTGCACATCTGACATCCTACAGCGACATCGACAGTATTGGGAGGCTTCAACCATTATCCAGTTTTCATCACCGTAGGAAATATCTGTACTCTCTCCCTCTCACCTGTAAAGAGCCATCCCCTTCATCTATAAAAGGGGATGCGCTCCCTCCAACCAGGGGAGATCGATTTCTTCAAGCCCAGACTCACTAGATCGACATCAACACTCCCAACCACAGGACTGCCAAGTTCTGACCGTGACCCTTCCGGTCGGAGCCGACCGAACCTCTTGTACACCCCCTTCTTCCTCCTTGTTTGTACCCCCACTATAGACTTTGAGCACCTGGGCTCAGGAATAAAGTCGCCAACCAACCCCGACTGGACGTAGGGCACATTGCCTGAACCAGTATAAATCCTATGTCATTGAGTGCTAGGCCACCTCCGATCACAACGTATAGCAAAACTACAAATATTTACTAGTTGGTCACTTTCTGCACCGATAGTTGGCACCGTCTGTGGGGAAGACGTTGTATGTTCAACACTCTTTTGGTCATCAGATGGCCCATTTTTCCTCCACTCCCGCCGTGGCGAGCTCGGGCGATACGATTCGCTTCGGATCGCTGGAGTTCCCCGCACTCTCGCCCGCTGGGATGCGGGTTCCACCCATCTTCGAGCCATTCTAGGTCTTTTGCTTCAGGAGCCTAGACTTTGTCGCCGACTGGCTCGACGTACTCCACCTCTATGAGGAGGCTCGCAACCCGGCACCCGTCGGAGGGACCTCCTCCATCGACTCTGGGACGCGCAACTTCGATGGCACGGCATCTGCGCTTCATTCTGAGCAAACTCTCTGCTCAAACCCTACTGTGAGTAATATACATGCTGTTATTTACTTATTGCGCTCTATTTTCCATCAAATACCCGGTGGGTTACCGTTGTCCCCATCGCAGCCGCCATACAGCCGGTTCCCCTATGGCCTTGCGTCTTCCGTGGACACATACGCTCGGGGACTCCAAAAGGTGCTAGCACAGCACCCCCTCATGTCTGAGTTCGTGGGGATGGCGAGCTATGCTCCCACCTGCTTCCTCGACATCATGGACAACGACGTCGGGAGTGACGACTCCAACATCGGCAATGTGGCGCCTAGCCACCGTCGGTCTTGGGAGTACGCTGTGGTGGATGCCCCAGAACAGCCGCTAGGGATGACGGAGTCCTTCTGGACCCACGCCCCACTAGGCCCCCACACGGGGACCCTCGAGCTCACACATGAGCACAGGGAGGATCTACGACGACAGTGGCCGCATCATCCACCAACTGCACCAACGCGCTTGGCGCACCATACTGCGCCCCATGCGCATAGACCGGCGAGCGGCGCTTAGGGTCACGCCTGTCAGCCCCAATGCAACGTCTCGGTTCGGGGGACCAACCCCCGTAGTTCACTTAGGCCAGTCAGAACGTTGCCGCCGTGGCAATGCTCCTGCATGACCTGCCCGAGCCGAACGACCCTCATGGATGAGCAATCCACCAGAACCTCTGGGCACTATTAGAGACCGCCGCCGTTCAGCAAGCGGAGTGCTCCGTATTGCGACGCCAACCCATAACCTTGCTCCCTGTCTGAGGAATAGGGACGCAGCAGATGGGGCACTACACCCTATCATCGCCACAACCACCGATTGTGGCACAAGAAGCTGCAACCGCTCCTCGTCTTGACTTGACGACCGCCCCGTGCCGACCGCCCATCTACGTGTGGCTCGGACCAAACCAAGATGCGCGCAGCGTCGACCGAAGTCCCAGCCCTAACAGCCTGGAACCACGGAACTTTGTCCAACACCCCTAGCAAGTGCCTTTTCCGCCGTGCTTCAACAGGGGGCACGACAAAGGTAAGGCCAGGCGTCAGGATCAAGACGAGGGCCCCTCCACGCAGAGGGGAAAAAAGAACAGAAAGGATCGCCGCCAACCGGCCAACTCCGTGTTGGCCACCGTGGCAGATTACACGGGCACTCAGCCCCGGCAAGACCCTCCGAGCCACTTTCACGAGCTCATGGAGAACCCATGCACCAACCACAACTATCCCATCAACCATCTCTATAATGATTGCCAGCTCCTCAAGCGCCTACTGAGGTAGGCTAGCAGGCCAAAGGAGGAAGAAGACGGGGAAGCACTGACTGAAGGACAACGACGACGACGCCCTCTCCGTGGACCTTGGAACAGCTATGTCTTTTCTTCTTTTCCAAAGTTTTAGTCTTACCTTACTTAGCGAACGCTCCAATAAGAGCACCCTGACCTGAACACTTTTTGGCTCGGGGTGCTCGGGGGCTCCACCAGGGGGCTCTACTACCCCTTTGTTGTTTTTTACCTTAAGTACTCTTTTGCTTTTGTATAAAGAAACTCCTTCCTACCTGAGTAAAAGGGTAGTTCATTTCTTTGTTTTACCTTATGTAACTTTGCTTTAGAACATTCTGACTGATCGCACCCTGCCTTTTCCTACGGCTACGACCGGCCAAGCCTCGCGGGCCATGCCCCAGGCTTGTAAAGTTGTAGCCCACGAAACAAACGGGCAGGTACGAGAGAGAAAGAAATTTAAAACAAAATTATGCCAAGGGAGAACTAAGGAACGAAAGGGAACAAGCTTCCCCGAACGGAGCAACTCCATTACAAAAGCAAAAAACCGATTGCAGTCATTAAAACACACCACGGAACGTCTTACACGAGGGCTTCCCCACGAACTTAAAACGTCCTACATTTACTAACTACTATTATATTTTTACATGCTACTAGGCTGACCCGGCGACATCCGACGACGGTGCAACCGACGAAGGCGCAGGCTGCTCACTTCCCGACGGCACAACATCCGGCTTGACCGAGGCCAAGGTGACATTTCCCCCCGAACCAGGCTCCAGGCTATCCGTAGGCTCGAAAGCATTCTCTCCATGCATGCTTCGGGCCATGTCTTGACAGCGAACGTCCATCACCCACTCAGTGGAGACTTGCTCTGACACCGACCGTGCGTGCGGCAGCTCGCTCACCTTGATGGATTCGATGTCCTCCATGCTCAGACCTTCAGCATACCCACTATAGATAGCGTCGAAGTCTAGGTTCGGGTGGTGCATCGCCACCGAGGTCAGCACCTGAAAGGTCCTAATGGCTAGGGGGGTGAATAGCCTAATAAAAATTTCTATAACAACACTTAACAAAAGGTTAGACAATTATGAGGCGAAGCAAGTGTTGCGCTAGCCTACTCAAAATGCAAGCCACCTACCACAATTCTAGTTTAGATAGTCTCTATTCACACAATAGTTATGACACTACCCTATGTTAGTGTGCTCTCAAAGGCTAACTAAAGAGCCACACCAACCAAGCAAGCAAGCTCTCACAACTAGCTACGCTAAAGAGCTTGTCAACTAGTTTGTGGTAAAGTAAAGAGAGTGATCAAGAAGGTTATACCACCGTGTAGATGAAGAACCAATCAATCACAAAGATGAATAACAATGAAGACCAATCACCTCAGAATCAATGATGAATACAATGATTTTTACCGAGGTTCACTTGCTTGCCGACAAGCTAGTCCTCATTGTGGCGATTCACTCACTTGGAGGTTCACGCGCTAATTGGCATCACACGCCAAACCCTCAATCGGGTGCCGCACAACCAACACAAGATGAGGATCACACAAGCCACGAGCAATCCACTAGAGTACCTTTTGGCGCTCCACCGGGGAAAGGTCAAGAACCCCTCACAATCACCACCCTCCACTCAACGATCCTCACTGCTCCAAGCCGTCTAGGTGGCGGCAACCACCAAGAGTAACAAGCAAAATCCGCAGTGAAACACGAACACCAAGTGGCTCTAGATGCAATCACTCAAGCAATGCACTTGGATCACTCCCAATCTCACTATGATGATGAATCAGTGATGGAGATGAGTGGGAGGACTTTGGCTAGGCTCACAAGGTTTCTATGTCAATGAAAACGGCCAAAGATGTGAGCTATAGCTGGCCATGGGGCTTAAATAGAAGCCCCCATGAAATAGAGCCGTTATACCCTTTCACTGGGCACACTGCGCTCTGACCGAACGCTCCGGTCATACTGACCGGACCCTAGACTCAGCGTCCGGTCCATTTATTTATGCCACGTGTCACAACGGCTAAGTGCTGACCGGACGCTCCGGTAAAACTGACCGAACACTGAAGCCCCAGTGTCCGGTCGAGTACAGTAAGGGTCCAAATTCATTTTTCCTCGACCGGACACATCCGGTCCACCTCGACCGGACATAGCCCAGCGTCCGGTGGAGTACCCTAGCTACTGTACTGCCAGGTCAACGTGACCGGACGTAGGTAGTCAGCGTCCGGTGCATTCAGATCTAGCGTTCGGTCACTTGATCGATGCTGGCATCTCCTCTGTCTTCTTCACCCTTGCTCAAATGTGCCAACCACCAGGAGTATCACCTTGTGCGCATGTGTTAGCATATTTTCACAAATGTTTTCAAGGGTGTTAGCACTACACTAGATCCTAAATGCATATGCAATGAGTTAGAGCATCTAGTGGCACTTTGATAACCGCATTCCAATACAAGTTTCACTCCTCTTAATAGTACGGCTATCAAACCTAAATGTGATCACACTCTCTAAGTGTCTTGATCACCAAAACAAAATAGCTCCTACAAATTATAACTTTGCCTTGAGCTTTTTGTTTTTCTCTTTCTTCTTTTCAAGTTTAAGCCCTTGATCATCGCCATGCCATCACCATTGTTATGTTATGATCTTCATTAGCTTCTCCACTTGAAGTGTGCTACCTATCTCATGATCACTTGATAAACTAGGTTAGCACTAAGGGTTTCATCAATTCACCAAAACCAAACTAGAGCTTTCAATCTCCCCCTTTTTGGTAATTGATGACAACCCTTATACAAAGATATGAATTGAAATTCAATTGAATCCATGTTGCTTGCCCAAGCATATTTACCATGTGTAAAAGGATATGGACAAGTTTCATGAACCCCAAATGGTAGCAATTGCTCCCCCTACATATGTGCTAAGAGTTTGGATTATAGCTTGCACATATGCTTAAATAGGAAATATAGGAGTCAATGTCTACCAAATGATGCTAAGGTATAAGAGATGGACCTTTGAAGCATGATACCAATCGAAGTGCACCAATATACCATCCTTAGCACCATGGTTAGCTCAATACCACTTGGAAACATACTTTAGAAAGATACCACTTGTAAAGACTTTCTTGGAAATGAAAGTTATCTAGTGATTTTATTTTATCATTCAATCTTACAACTAACATACATCACACAAGCATGGATGTTTAACTTTAATACTTGTGCCATGCAAGCAAACATATGAAATGCACATACAAATGCACCATACAAGTTCATGAGCTTGCTCCCCCTACTTGTGTGCTCAAAATTTTAATTGATCTTTCCTTTGTCGTATCTCTCCCCCTATGTCATATATCAAGATATCTTTATGTTTCTCTCCTTTTATGATATTTCTCCCCTCTTTTCACTATCTTTACTACTATCTTTGTTTCTCTCCCCCTTTGTCATCAATGACCACAAAGGTTCTAAACATAGATAGTATTACTTGTAGGGTCGAGATTATCAATGTCAATCAATGGGGTGAGGATCATTTTCCCAAATTTGGTCTAATCTATATCATTTGCCAAAGATATTTAACTCGGTTTGATCCAAGGACAAGCTTCTTCACACCTCCAAATGAGGGTTATCTTGTACCATGTTGAGTTAAATACTTAGAGCTTATTTTCTAGATCAAACACTAGGTTTACAAGCCCATAAACATGTCATATGCTATCACTAGATCAAATCAAGCATATAAGCAATAGTGATACCATATAAACATCAAATTCATTTGATTTTTATGAATGAGCCTAATAAAATAGAACCATTTGAAAGGTCCTAATAAGATTGAAAATATGACTAGATGCACTAAACATGTCCTTAGCAAGGATGTATGCCATGCCAATCAACTTTTACCTTGGATTGCTCGAATGAGAGGCATGTCATATGAGTGGGGGTGCATCAACACATATTTGAGAAATCCAATATGTTCAATTCATTCCTTAGCTTACAAAACCTTTTCTCATCCAATGGCTTGGTGAATATATCAGTAAGTTAATCTTCGGTGCCTACACTCTCAATGCAAATATCCCCTTTTTGTTGGTGATCTCTTATGAAATGGTGGCGGACATCAATGTGCTTCTTGGATAGTGATGCCCTTTTTGTTGGTGCATCACTATCCAAGTTGCTATCAATCATGCCAAACTTCTTGATCATGTCCTTGATATACTTGCCTTGACTCACAAATGTACCATTCTTTAATTGCTTGATTTGAAGACCAAGGAAGTAACTCAATTCTCTAATCATGGACATTTCAAACTCATTAACCATCATCTTTCCAAACTCATCATAAAATTCTTGATTGGTTGATCCAAATATGATATCATCAACATAGATTTGTAATATAAATAGATCTTTTCCAATCTTCTTGATGAAAAGAGTGGTGTCAACTTTGCCCATTGTGAATCCTTTAGAGAGGAGGAAGTCCCTCAATCTCTCATACCATGCTCTAGGTGCTTGCTTCAAGCCATACAATGCCTTCTTCAACTTGTATACATGGTTGGGCTTCTTGTCATCTTCAAAACTGAGAGGTTGCTCTACATATACTTCTTTATTGATATAACCATTGAGAAATGCACTCTTAACATCCATTTGATAGAGCTTGATGTTGTGGCACAAGCATAGGCTAGCAAGATTCTAATTGCTTCCAATCTAGCAACCGAGGCATATGTTTCTCCAAAGTTAAGACTTTCAACTTGTGTATAGCCTTGTGCTACCAATCTTGCTTTGTTCCTTACTACTATCCCATCTTGATCTTGCTTCTTTCTAAAGACCCATTTGGTTCCAATCACATTGTGTCCCTTTGGTCTTTCTACCAATTCCCATACTTGATTTCTTGTGAAGTTATTCAATTCTTCATGCATAGCATTCACCCAATCAACATCCTTCAATGCTTCATCTATCTTCTTTGGTTCAATGGATGACACAAATAAGAAGTGTTCACAAAATGATGCCAATCTTGATCTTGTTTGTACACCTTTAGAAATATCACCAATGATAGTGTCCAATGGATGATCCCTTGCAACATTGGTTGGTTGGAGGATTGGAACTTGATTGCTTGCACTTGCTAGATCATTGGGTTGAGATGATGTACTAGCCACTTGATCTTGATCAATATTATGAGAGTCACTTGCACTAGCTTGATTTGTATCATCTTGCTCATTTGAGTTAGAGAGTACTTGCACTTGATCATCTTCATCATCATTTACTTGCCTAGGCCTCAATTCACTAATATCCATGTTCTTCATGGCATTTGAAAGTTGAATGCCTCTAACATCTTCAAAGTTTTCATTCTCTACTTGTGAACCCTTGGTTTCATCAAATTCAACATCATGAACTTCCTCAAGAGTACCACTATCCAAATTCCATACTCTATATGCTTTGCTTGTAGTGGAATAGCCAAGTAGGAATCCTTTATCATATTTCTTGTCAAACTTGCCCAATCTTGTGCCTTTCTTCAAGATATAGCATTTACAACCAAAGACCCGAAAATATGCAATATTGGGCTTTCTACCATTCAAGAGCTCATATGGTGTCTTCTCTTTCAATGGGTGACAATAGAGGCGGTTGCTACAATAGCAAGCCGTGTTGATAGCTTCGGCCCAAAAAGATTGACTCACATTATACTCACTAAGCATAGACCTTGCCATATCAATAAGTGTCATATTCTTCCTCTCAACAAGGCCATTTGATTGTGGACTGTATTTGGCCGAGAATTGATGTCTAATTCCAAATTCATCACATAACTCATCAATTCTAGTATTCTTGAACTCACTACCATTGTCACTTCTAACTCTCTTGATGGTTGTTTCAAACTCATTGTGAATGCCCTTGACAAATGATTTGAATGTTGCAAACATATCACTTTTGTCCACTAGAAAGAATACACATGTGTATCTAGTGTAATCATCCACTATCACAAGGCCATATTTGTTTCCACCAATACTAGTGTATTGTGTTGGCCCAAATAAATCCATGTGCAATAACTCAAATGCTTTACTAGTGCTCATCATGCTTTTCTTAGGATGGGTGTTTCCAACCTGTTTGCCGGCTTGACAAGAGCTACAAAGCTTATCCTTTTCAAACACAACATCTTTCAAGCCTTTAACTAAGTCATGCTTAACCAATCTATTCAATTGTTTCATTCCAACATGACCAAGCCTTCTATGCCATAACCAACCCATGCTAGACTTAGTGAACAAGCATGTAGATAATTTAGCTTCACTAGCATTGAAATCAACCAAGTATAGATTCTCATATCTAAAGCCTTTGAAGATCAAGTTAGAGCCATCTACACTTATGATCTCTACATCATCTACTCCAAATATGCATTTGAATCCAAGATCACACAATTGAGCCATGGATAGCAAATTGAAATTCAAGCTCTCAACTAGCAATACATTGGATATGCTCATGTCATTGGATATTGCAATCTTACCAAGCCCTTTGACCTTGCCTTTGCCATTATCACCAAATGTGATACTATCATAACCATCATTGCCATTGGTGTTGATTGAGTTGAACATTCTTGCATCACCGGTCATGTGTTGAGTGCACCCACTATCAAGAACCCAATTGCCTTCCTCCGGCTTTATAATTGACCTACAAAAGAAGATCAATTCTTTTTAGGTACCCAAACTTGCTTGGGTCCTTGAAGGTTAGTCACTAGGCTCTTTGGTACCCAAATGGCTTTCTTCTTTGAGCCCATCCATGGTTTACCAATGAACTTAGCCTTTACACCATTTGTACCCCTAGTAAGCATATAGCATGAATCAAGCTTAATGAAGGATACATTAGCATTTTTGCTCTTATTTTTGCATTCATGCTCTTTATGACCAACTTGCTTGCAACTAGTGCAAAACCAACCATTGTTCTTCACAAAACTAGTCTTGTGAGGAGCAAAGGCCGCCTTGCCTTTCTTGGGGGATATAGCCCAATCCCTTCTTTGTAGAGAGAAGCTCTTTGGCTACCCAAGCACATAAGCAAGTGGTCCTCACCACCATAAGCCTTAGCTAAGGTGTGAGTGAGCTTAGTGACCTCCTTTTTGAGGTTCTCATTCTCAACCACTAGTGAGGTATTACAAGTAAGACCATCACTACTAGATGAGGTAGAAGTGGAAGTGCTACAAGAAGGGTTAGTAGTAGCAACAATGATAGGCATAGATAGTGATGTATCAATTATATCACAAGTTAAACCTACATTGCAAGTTTCAACATGCTTTGTTTTATTTTACTCTTTAAGCGAAGAAGAATGAGCTTTTTCAAGCTTTTTATGAGCTTTGCCAAGCTTCTCATGGGCTTCCTCTAGCTTCTCGTGAGTTGCTTTGAGCTCATCAAGGGCTTGCTTAAGGGCTTTTACCTCCTTATTCAAGCTCTTGCATTCCATTCTCTTAATGTCAAAGTATTCTTTAGCATCTTCTAGCATGTCAAATAATTCATCCTTAGTAGGTTCATCATCATCACTATCACTATCATTTTCATTTTCATGTTCATGATCATCAAATGTTCTTCATCAGCTTTCATCATCACAAGATTGTAGCTTAGTGGCCTTAGCCATGAAGCATGATGAAGATTCGAAGAGAGAAGGCTTCTCATTGATGGTAATACTTGCAAGAACCTTCTTCTTGGTGGTCTTGTGATCATCACTATCATCATCATCATCACTTGAGGAAGTATCACTATCCCAAGTGACTACATATGAACCACCCTTCTTCTTCTTGAAGGCCATCTTGTCCTTCTCTTTCTTTTCCTTCTTGTCCTTCTTCTTGTTCTTCTTGTTGTCATCATCATTGTCACTATTGTATGGGCATTGAGCAACAAGATGATCTTTGCTTCCACACTTGAAGCACCTTCTTGACTCTTCTTTGTTCTTGAATGAATATTTCTTTCTTCTTGCACTGGTAGCCCTTCTTCACCATGAACTTGCCAAATCTTTTGACAAAGAGAGCCATCTTCTCATCATCATCATCATCCCAAGATTCATCTTCCTCACTTGATGTTTCTTGCTTTGCTTTGCCCTTGGTAGATGTGGCTTTGAATGCCATGCTCTTCTTCTTGTCATCCTTCTTTTCTTCTTTCTTCTCCCTCTTTTCTTCCTTCTCATCATCATCTCTATAAGCATCATCGGTCATGATATCTCCCAAGATTTGATTTGGTGTCATTGTATCCAAACCAGATCCTCACTAGAATAGTGACCAATGTAGCAAATCTTGAGGGTAAACATCTCAAGAACTTATTTGAGAATTCCTTGTCCTCTATCTTCTCACCAAGTGCCTTGAGATCATTTACAATCACTTCCATCTGATGGAACATGTCCGGCACACTCTCATCTTCCTTCATCTTGAAACTAGCAAATTTATCCTTGAGAATATATGCCTTTGCACCCTTGATTGCCTTGGTGCCCTCAAAAGATTCTTCCAATTTCTTCCATGCCTCATGAGCTCTCTCAATGTTCTTGATTTGCTCAAATGTTCTCTCATCCAAAGCATCATGGATGGCACTAAGAGCAATGTCATTATTTTGGAGTAGCAATTCTTCAGCGGCAGTGGGAGTCCTCTTCATCTTCTATCTCAATTTTGTTTCTACCACCTTCCAAATCTTCCTATTGATTGACTTGATATATGTTGTCATCTTAGCCTTCCAATAGGGATAATTTGAGCCATCAAATTGGGGTGGCTTCTTGGTGTTGTTGATTTGAGCCATTTTAACACCGAAGGTTGTTAAGCCTCAAATAACGGTGACCTCAGGCTCCGATACCACTTGAAAGGTCCTAATGGCTAGGGGGGTGAATAGCCTAATAAAAATTTCTACAACAACACTTAACAAAAGGTTAGACAATTATGAGGCGAAGCAAGTGTTGCAGCTAGCCTACACAAAATGCAAGCCACCTACCATAATTCTAGTTTAGATAGTCTCTATTCACACAATAGTTATGACACTACCCTATGTTAGTGTGCTCTCAAAGGCTAACTAAAGAGCCACACCAACCAAGCAAGCAAGCTCTCACAACTAGCTACGCTAAAGAGCTTGTCAACTAGTTTGCGGTAAAGTAAAGAGAGTGATCAAGAAGGTTATACCGCCGTGTAGATGAAGAACCAATCAATCACAAAGATGAATAACAATGAAGACCAATCACCTCGAATCAATGATAACACAATGATTTTTACCGAGGTTCACTTGCTTGCCGGCAAGCTAGTCCTTGTTGTGGCGATTCACTCACTTGGAGGTTCACGCGCTAATTGGCATCACACGCCAAACCCTCAATAGGGTGCCGCACAACCAACACAAGATGAGGATCATACAAGCCACTGAGCAATCCACTAGAGTACCTTTTGGCGCTCCACCGGAGAAAGGTCAAGAACCCCTCACAATCACCACGATCGGAGCCGGAGACAATCACCACCCTCCGCTCAATGATCCTCGCTGCTCCAAGCCAGTCTAGGTGGCGGCAACCACCAAGAGTAACAAGCAAAATCCACAGCAAAACACGAACACCAAGTGCCTCTAGATGCAATGACTCAAGCAATGCACTTGGATCACTCCCAATCTCACTATGATGATGAATCAGTGATGGAGATGAGTGGGAGGACTTTGGCTAGGCTCACAAGGTTGCTATGTCAATGAAAATGGCTAAAGATGTGAGCTATAGCCAGCCATGGGGCTTAAATAGAAGCCCCCACGAAATACAGCCATTATACCCCTTCACTGGGTACACTGCGCTCTGACCGGACGCTCCAGTCATACTGACCGAACCCTGGACTCAGCGTCCAGTCCATTGATTTATGCCACATGTCACTCTGAGTTAAAACTGAATCGTCATATCACAACGGCTAAGTGCTGACCGGACGTTCTGGCAAAACTGACCGGACACTAAAGCCCCAGCGTTCGATCGAGTATAGTAAGGGTCCAAATCCATTTTTCCTCGACCGGACACAGCCCAGCGTCTGGTGGAGTACCCTAGCTACTGTACCGCTAGGTCAGCGTGACCGGATGCAGGCAGTCAGTGTCCGATGCATTCAGATCCAGCGTCCGGTCACTTGATCGATGGTGGCATCTCCTCTATCTTCTTCACCCTTGCTCAAATGTGCCAACCACTAAGTGTATCACCTTGTGCACATGTGTTAGCATATTTTCATAAATGTTTTCAAGGGTGTTAGCACTCCACTAGATCCTAAATGCATATGCAATGAGTTAGAGCATCTAGTGGCACTTTGATAACCGCATTCCAATACGAGTTTCACTCCTCTTAATAGTACGGCTATCAAACCTAAATGTGATCACACTCTCTAAGTGTCTTGATCACCAAAACAAAATAGCTCCTACAAATTATATCTTTTCCTTGAGCTTTTTATTTTTCTCTTTCTTCTTTTCAAGTTTAAGCCCTTGATCATCGCCATGCCATCACCATTTTTATGTTATGATCTTCATTAGCTTCTCCACTTGAAGTGTGCTACCTATCTCATGATCACTTGATAAACTAGGTTAGCACTTAGGGTTTCATCAATTCACCAAAACCAAACTAGAGCTTTTAGCACCCCTGACGCTCCATAAAACAGCCCGCTCCTGATGAGGTCCTTGACCGCGTCCTGGGACCTCCGCCAGCTGGACCGCAGGCGCACTGGTACTTGGCGCCGACCCGAAGATTTCTGAGACGACAAGCCGAGCAACGTTGCGAATCTAGTCGAGATCCCCTTCAAGAGCACGTCGCTCTTCATGGGATTTGGCTAGCTCCTCGGTGTTTCGGCTGAAGCTCGCCTTGGACGTCTCTAGGTCTCGCTCCAGCGCCTTCACCCTTTCACCTAGCACTAGAGGAAGGGCAACAAACTCAGAAACGGGCTTTGGGAAAAATCAACACCACGAGAAAACAAAAGGGTATGCACCAGTGCGAGAGGCCTCAAGGGTGGAGAAATCATCTGCCTGCCGGGCCACCTACTCACGCAACCGGGTACTCGCGTCTTCCATCCCCATCACCTGGCTCCGAAGTGCGAGCACTTCCTGATCCGCCTCCGACCGGGCCCTCTCCTTCGCCTCCAGGGCCTTCTGTGCCCTCTCTAGGGTGGCCCACTCCGGCTCAAGGGCTGCCAAGGCCTCTTGAAGCGCCACCTTAGTATTAGCTAGGGACGTCCGTAGCCCCGCCTCGATCTCCTCATGGCGGGCCTTCGCTGCCTCGAGCCCTTGCTCGGCAAGCAGTCGCCCGCTCCAGCCGCACGCTGCCCCTCCACCCGCTGCCGCTGGCCGCCTCGGCCGTCTGACATTTGGGACTTGCGGCAAGCGGACTTCGCCTAGTGCTCTAGCTCAGCCATCTGAGCGTGTTCCTGCCCAGAGGAAGTGCGACTTGTGGGACTGACACCTTCCTTATCTCCTATAAAAAACTAGGTGTTATAAAAACAACCGGACGAAAGATTCAAAGGGCAAGGAGAAGTACCAAAAACTCACCTCCGCGGCAAGCTATAGGTCGACCTCAACTAGCTATCGGGCAAACTGAGCCTGCTTCCTGGGCGCTCTCCAGCTTCGCGGATAGCTCAGTGAGCTCAGACACCACGGCATGCCCTTGTCCACCAAAAATTTCCCAAAGTTGGCGCTCCTAGGAATCCCAGAGGACTGAACCTCGCCTTCGACGGGTCCTCGGGGAAGGGCCACTCTAGGTCACCCTCCTGATGAACCGCTCAGAGGGCCCTAGCCCTCAACCGGACCACCACCAACTCCCTGCGACGACACCACCGGTTCCGCCATGGTATCCGCCTCGTCAGTCAGATGGGATTTCCACCACCACGTTCGCATGAGACGCCGCTGGGCGTCCCAGCTCCGCCCCGGCCACGCTTCCCTGGCGCCTTTGGCTCCAACGGCAAGGATAGATCATGCAGCCCTCCACCTAGCTAGATAGGGAGTTCTCTCTCCATTGTCTCCTCCACTGCGACCACCAAAGAAGGGGCCACGAGCGTCACCTCCGCCGTCGGCACCGGGATCGCCGCCAACACCGACACCGCCGCTGCTGCCTTATCAGTAGCCCCCCCTGGGGGGCAACACCCCCAGGAGGGAAGGCCTTGCTGCCGCCACATGCTGTAGTGTGGGCCTCCAAACCTCCTACACGGGGGTCGGGGAGATGCTCAACCCCGGCATCCCTCGACCGCTAACAAAAATCGCGGGTAAGCCACACTTCACGAAGACTCAACCAGCAAGAATCGAAGAAGCAAGGAAACATACTGGGTGGCGAGCGGCATGACATGGAAGGTAGGCTCTGATGACCATGGACCTATGGGCCGAGGACCGCTCCTAGGCTACGACCCGCACCCCCTCGCTTCGAACAGGGTCGGAGTCATCCCGACCGGCTCCTGCCTGGCCTGCGGGTCGCTGCGACCTCTGGCTCGGGACTCCCCGACTGGAGCAATGGGCGAGGCATCCTTCGACTGCAAGTCATGTATCGACCGGGCGCCAGTCTGCCCCTTAGACCGCCCGGACTGCTCGACTACAGCCACGACAGGCAAGGCCTCCTTCGGCTACAAGTCCATCATTGGCACCGGTTCCGTCGCCGTGCAAGCGCCCGTCCGCTCCTCGGACCGCCCGACTCGCTTGGCCGCGCCCGCCACGGACGACGACGGGACCGACAACACCGTCAAGGGGCGCGGTGATCGTGGCCGCTTCACCGCTCACTCGCCAATGATGTCCTGCACTCGCTGCATGCTTCCTCGATGCAGGAACCGCCACACGCCGCGCGGCCTCCTGCTCACCACCAGCGGACGTCGCCGTAGGGCCGTGACGCTCCGCTAAGGTCACAACGACCTCCTAACTCTCCTCCTCATCGGAGAAGACCATGTCATCCAAATCTATAGGAGGGTCATCCGACATGAGTTTTGACTCGATGTCGCTCCTATGTTCCCCTAGCCCTCATGCGCCGGGCGACCTCCTTCTTCTTCTCTTCCTTCCGCCGAACCTCCTCAGTTCTCTTCTTCTTCCGGGCGTCTACCGCTTCCTTCTGAGCGGCTTGTCGGGCCTAGCCCTCCGGTCCCTTGGGAAGGTGCGTCCGGGACTTGTACTCTCTGAGCCCCTGTGGAACATATGACCCCCAATCAAGAAATAGGAAAAGCAGAGAAAAATGTGCGGATTAGAGAAGGGAACAAACTAGGCGGGACACGATCGAAGAGTTGAAAGGTATGGGCCTCCCTTCGACCCTCTCCTTGGGCCTCAGCTACAGCACCCGGCCAATGTGACTCCAGACCTCGTCGTCCGACAGATCCTCCGACGACGTACGGTCTGAGTCTGTGAGGCCGTCGTACATCCACATCGGCCGCACCCTCTCCGCCAATGGCACGACCCGGCGGCGGTACAGGGTGTGAAACACCCGCACCCCATTGAGGCCACTCTTCATGAGCTTTTGGAGCTCCGCCTCGATGACTCCCACCTTGTGCTTCTCCTTTTTGGCGCAGCCCCACGACCAACTTTCTTTTTTCTCTGGCCTCCTGCTGGTGAACACTGGGAATGGCTCCACCGCCGGATTCCTGATGTAGAACCACTCCCCATGCCACCCCCGATTGGAGTCGTAGGGGAGGTACCTGGGATATGAGTCTCCCACGCCCGGCTTCCTCTGCAGGGCTAATCTTCCCACCGGCATGATCTTAGTCGAGTCCCCCACCGTCAAGGCTCTCGGGGAGAAGAGCCGCCGGAAGAAATCTACGAGCGGCTCCATCCCAAGAAAAGCCTTGTAGACAGTAACGAATCCGGCGAGGTGCAGCACCCCCGTTAGATTGAGATGTTGCAGCTCTAGGCCTCACTCGTTGAGAAGCCCACGCAGGAACCAGTGCGCAGGGTATCCCAAACCTCGCTCGTGGAAGGTAAGGAATGAAACCACCTCATCGGAACGAGGTTGTGGGAACTCCTCCTTTCCGGGGACACTCCAATGTGCCACCTCCTACGGTGGTAGAAACCCTTTCTGGACGAAGGCCTCCAGCACTGACTTCCTCATGGTGGACGACTTCCAGTCCGACATCCTCACTCCGGATTGCAAAAAGAATCAGTAAGTTCTTCTCTTCTGCTCTCACCCTCTCCCTTCTCTTTCCTAGAGACCGCCGTGGCTCTCAGGAACACTCACGGCAAGAAAAGAAGGGGGGTGATAGAAGAAGAAGAATAGGCAAAAGAACGGAACAAAAACCTCTCCCTGCTCCTACTTAAAGGAAAAGGGACGACGGTTGGGGAAGGACAGCGCTAATCGAGGAAGGCAGAACGGCGGAGCGAAGAATTTCTCTCTCTTTACCATTTAATGCAGATGGGACACCCCCTGACCGACTGGGACATGCCCTAGCATGATGAAACGGCTCCTGATCAGGCGGGACATGGCCTGTCCATGGCCCACCACTACTGCACTGATCAACCACTATCAGTGCGCCGGGCACGAAAACCAAAGCGCCACCGCACGTGGACTGACTCCCTGTCTCCCTAGGCCAGACCTAGAGAGACCCAACAGCGAAACCTCCTGCCGGGAGAGATCAACCGGCCTCCTAAGTCGATCGATTCACTCAGGATAAACACCTAAGATACAGGTCCCAGGTCGGGCTGTCTCCGACTGGAGCTCTTCAAACCCCGTCTCTCAGGACGCCAAGGTGAGCATGTGTTCATTAATACAAATAGTTCACACAAGGGCTAACCCATGATTGACAAGCGTAGGTACCAGTCGGACGTTTCCGACTGGAGCTCTTCAAACTCCTGTCACTCTAGTCGTGCAGGCCCCACCACATGAAATCTCCACCGAGAGACAACCAGACCCTCCTGAGTCGATCGATTCACTCAGGATAAGCACCTGAGATACAGGTAGGAAGCGAAGGGGCGCCCCATGCGGGCCATGCCGACTCCGTCTCGAATGACGAGCACAGGTCCTGGTCGGAACATTTCTGACTGAAGCTCTCCTGAACCCCATCTCTCAGGTCATCAAGGTAAGCATATGTTCATTAAACATAAAACTATTCACGCGAGGGCTAACCCACGATTGACTAAGCGCAGGTCCCGGATGGACGTTTCCGACTAGAACCCGACGAACCCTATCTCTCTAGTCTTCAAGGTAAAACACTATCAAAGCCTCTCTATTTCAATTTAAAACATTCATACATCCATACGCGCATTTCATTCCATACGCCTAAATCCCCCGGACGGTTAGGGCATGAACCGCCCGGGGGCTCGTGAACTAAGCATCGCACGTGCAGCGAAATGCACCAAAACGCTCCATGTTGCGCCACAAAGCGGTGGCTTGCCTCATTCGATATGAGCAACCGAACAGAGCTAGGGGAGAAAACCATAGATGAGCACCGTGCGGCCTTCGCCCGGTCTGGCAAACCGGGTCATCTCAACCTTCTCGTTCGATCCTGAACCTCTCGCCAAGCCCACAGAATCTCCATCAAAGGGGAGGCCGTCAGGCCACCTGGGTCGGTCTATGGAATGACCTAGGCATCTATCGGGCTGTAGGTAAAGGAGTAGTGGAATGTCACAAGAGGGCTATGCCAACCCCATCACGAACGACGGACCCGGATTCCACTCGATCACACCCGTTAGTGAGCTCACCGAGCTAGTCTTCGAGCCCGAGCGATCAGGACAGGCGACGAAACTCTAGCCCCTCCAGTTGTGAGGAACCGGATGGGGTAGCGCAAAAATGACTCACATCCCCCATGAAGGCCTGATAGGGCTCGGGGGTTTAAACGCTATGGGACCACGACTCTGAATTCGCAGTCGACGGGATAGGTGAACATCTGGCTACGGCTTGGGACCGTGACTCCTTAACTCGCATCGATGGGATAGGCGAACATTCAGGCTACGGCTTGGGTCCGCGACTCCTTAATTCGCTGTCGATGGGATAGGCGACATCTGGCTATGGCTTGGGACCGTGACTCCTTAACTCACGTAACTGGCTTCAGATGGCTTCACTAACTAAAACTAACTCTTTCGATCCACGGCGAGCATCGACTGCCTGGGTCTACTCACGACTCCACCTTACCTGATCCCACGGCGTGCATCGACGCTAAAGATCGAACTATGTTGCATCCGAAAACTAAGTTATTTCCAGTTCACGGCGCGCACCGATGCCAGGGCTTGTTTCAAAAACTAAAAACTTCCTCATCTGATCCCCGGTGCGCACCGACGCCAGGGATCATTAAGTTCTGTCTCAATCCAATCCCCGCGCTTAAAAACACCTCGGCTACGCAACGACGTCGTGGTTAAACAAAATTCCAGTCTCAAACTAAAAAACATGCATACACGCCAGCTGAGACAACACCCCCAACTAGTTTGGCCTGAACCGCCTGGGGCTCGAGAGCTACAGCCGTAGGTGCGCTCGCGCGCACCCACCGGCAAGACAAAAATCCCCTGGACGATTCTGCCCAAATCGCATGAGGGCTCGAGGGCTCCTTGTCGGGTTCATAAACCCGGGGTCCCTCGGGGACCGGCTTCCACGCCAGGGCTCGGCCCAGGAAAATGGCCTTTCTTTCTTCCGGACCGGCCCAAAATTCTAAAAACCAACAGGACCGGAGCACTCGCTTCAGGCCCAGGCCACCTTCGGCCCATCTCTCCTGACCGGAGCACTAGCTCAGGCTCAGTCCAGCTCTGAACAACCTCTCCTGATTGGAGCGCTAGCGTTAGGCCTCGGCTGCCTCCGCACGACCTCCACTCGAAAAGCCTGACCCAAGGACCTGCCTCTGACTCTGACCCCGTGTCTCCGACCGGGATTCATAGAAAAACACCACCATCACTATTCTCTAACTGGCATGTTAGAACCGACTAGGGACCATCCGACCGGGGATGCCCGTTTGGAAAGAACCAGAAGGCGTGCGGAGAAAGGCAAGGCATGGCTCACAAGTCCAACACCACTGTACCAAGGACCATACCCTGCATGAAGCAGTGCTCTGCAGCCAACCTGACATAAAGTATTGTAGGGGTCGCTAGAAACTCCCATATGGTAAGCCCCCCGTGTGTCTCTGGACATCGATCGTGGTATGGGCTCCAGGATTTGCCATACCGGGTGAACATAGCACAGGCTCCTCACATGCCACCAGGCATCCAGAAGTATTTGCAGGTACCGGCATCTATCCTTCCTAAAGAAGATATCTCGACCCCCGGTGCACATCTAACATCCTACAGCGACATTGATAGTATTGGGAGGCTTCAACCATTATCTAGTTTTCATCACCGTAGGAAATATCTGTACTCTCTCCCTCTCACCTGTAAAGAGCCACCCCCTTCATCTATAAAAGGGGATGCTGCTCCCTCCAACCAGGGGAGATCGGTTTCTTCAAGCCCATACTCACTAGATCGACATCAACACTCCCAACCATAGGACCGCCAAGTTCTGACCACGACCCTTCCGGTCAGAGCCGACCGAACCTCTTGTACACCCCCTTCTTCCTCCTTCTCGTTTGTACCCCCACTATAGACTTTGAGCACCTAGGCTCAGGAATAAAGTCATTCGACCGACCCCTGACTGGATGTAGGGCACATTGCTTGAACCCATATAAATCATGTGTCATTGAGTGCTAGGCCACCTCCGATCACAACGTACAGCAAAACTATAAATATTTACTAGTTGGTCACTTTCTACATCGACAATACCAGGTTGGACACTACCGAGGCATTAAACGGTATGGGTTTTAGCACAACCGTATCCCTAGGGCCTCAGCTACAGCACCCGACCAAGGTGACTCCAGACCTCATCATCTGGTAGGTCCTCCAGCGACACATGGTCTGGGTCCGACCGGCCGCCGTACATCCACATGGGCCGCGTCCTCTCCTCCAACAGCGCAACCTGGTGGCGGAAGAGGGTGTGGAACACCTGCACCCCATCAAGGCTGAGCCTTATGAGCTTCCGTAGCTCCTCCTCGATGACCTCCACCTTATGCCTCTCCGTGTGGGCGCAACCCCATGACCAACTTTTCTGCTTCACCGGCCTCCCACCGGTGAACGCCAGACACGGTGCCTCCGCTGGATTTTAGATGTATAACCACTGCTCATGCCATCCCCGGTTGGAGTCACATGGGGTGTACACGGGATACAAACCTCTCACGCTCGGCTTCCTCTGCAGGGCGAACCCCCCCACCGGTGCAGTCTCGGCCAAATTCCCCGCCGTCATAGCTCTCCCGAAGAAGAAAAACTGGAAGAGATCCGCGTGTGGCTCCATCCCAAGGAAAGCCTCACAGACGGTGACGAAACCAGCAATGTACAGCACTGCCGTTGGATTGAGGTGCTGCAGCTCCTAGACCTCACTCGTTGAGGAGCCCGCGTAGGAACCAGTGCATGGGGTATCCTAATCCGCTGCTCATGAAAGGTAAGGAAAGAAACCACCTCGCTGGGACAAGGTTGCGGGAACTCCTCCCTCCCGGGGACCCTCCAGTGCGCCACCTCCTGCGACGGCAGAAACCCCTTCATGATGAAAGCCTCCAGCACCGACGTCCTCATGGTGGACGACCTCCAGTCCAATATTTCTATGAGTTCCTCTCTCCTCCCTCGCTCTCTCCCCTTTCTTTCCTAGAAACCTCTGTGGCTCTCAGGAACGCTCACGGCAAAAAAAGAGAGAGAAGGCGGTGGCAGATGAAGAAAAGGCAAAAGAATGGAACAAAAACCCTCTCCCATCTCCTACTTAAGGAAAAGGGAACAGTGGTTAGGGAAGGATGCGCCGATCAGGGAAGCCAGAATGATTGAGCGAGAATTTCTCTCTTTTCCATTTAATGTAGATAAGACGTGCCCTGACCGATGAGACGTGCTCTGCTCGACGGAACGGCTCCTGATCAGAAGGGACGTGGCCTGGCCATAGCCCACCACTACCGCACGATCAACCACTACCATATGACGGATGTAGGAACCAAAGTGCCACTGCACGTGGGTGGCTCCCCGCTTCCCTAGGATAGACCTGGGGAGACCAAAAATGAAATCTCCACCGGAAGACCAACCGGCCCCCTGAGTCGATAGAATCGCTCAGTATCCACCCCGAGACATAGGTAGGAAGTGAAGGGGCGCCCCATGTAGGCCATGCCGACTCCGTCACGAACGATGAGCATGGGTCCCAGTCGGACATTTCTGACTGAAGCTCTCTGAACCCCATCACTCAGGTCATCAAGGTGAGCATGTGTTCATTAATACAAAAACTATTCACACAAGGGCTCACCCACGATTGACGAGCGCAGGCCCGGTCGGACATTTTCGACTGAAGCTCTCAAAACCCCGTCACTTAAGCCATCAAGGTGAGCACTACCAACCCCCTCTATTTCCTTACAATCATTTCATACATCCACACGCACATTCATTCCATATGTCTACGCCTCCCGGATGATTCGGGCCCTAAACTGCCCGAGGGCTCAGGGAACTAAGCATCGCACGTGCAGCGAAATGCACCAGAACAGCTCCGTGTTGCGTCATGAAGCGGCAGGTTGCCTTATTCGACATGAGCAAACAATAGAGCCAGGGGAGAAAACCATAGATGAGCACCGTGTGGCCCTCGCCCGGTCCGGTAGACCGGGTCATCTCAACTTTCTCGTTCGATCCTGAACCTCTCGCTAGGCCCACAGAATCTCCATCGAGGGGAAGCTGTTAGGCCACCTGGGTCGGTATTCGGAATGACCTAGGCATCTACCAAGTTGCAGGTAAGGGTAGTAGGAATGTCACAAGAGGGCTATGTCGACCCCTGTCACGAACGACGGACCCAGATTCCTGCTCGATCACACCCGTTAGCGAACTCACCGAGCTAGTCTTCGAGCCCAAGCGATCGGTACAAGCAACGAAACTCATCCCCTCCGGTTGTGAGGAACCGGATGGGGTAACGCACACAACTCACATCGACCCCCATGAAGGCCCGATAGGGCTCGGGGGCTCAAGCCAAAAATTGAGGGACCAGTGACTCCGAACTCGCGTAACGGCTTCACTTTCTGACTGTGATCCAAAAAATCCAGGGACCATGACCCCGAACTCGCGTCGATAGGATCTACGACATCCAGCTACGGCTTGGGACCGTGACTCCAAACTCGCGTAACTGGCTTCACTTCCGACTGTGCTCCAAAAAATCCTAGGGACCGCGACCCCGAACTCGCGTCGACAGGATCTACGACATCTAGCTACTGGCTTGGGACCATGACTCTGAACTCACGTAATGGCTTCACTTCCGACTGTGCTCCAAAAAATCCAGGGACCGTGACCCCGAACTCACGTCGACAGGATATACGATCCGGCTACGGCTTGGGACCGCGACTCTGAACTCGCGTAATGGCTTCACTTCCGACTGCGCTCTAAAAATCCAGGTACCATGACTTCGAACTCACGTGAAAACTAACTGAACTAACTACCTCGGCTGCCCAGGCTACGCCAAGGCCAAGGATCCATGACACCAGGACCCACGGGCTCGGTCTCGTCCGTCCCCTAAACTAACTATTTCAAAACCACGGCGCGCACCGACGCAAGGATCAGTGAGCTCTCTCGCGACCGAACTAACTCCCTCACCCGATCCCATGGCGCACATCGAAGCCAGGATCAGTGAGCTCTCTCACGCTCGGACTAACTTCCTCGCCCGATCCACGGCGCGCATCGACGCCAGGATCAGTAAGTTGAAAAACACCTCGGCTACACAACGACGCCTTGGTTGACAAAATTCCATCTCAAAAACACGCACACACGCCCGCTAAAATAACACCCCTCAAATAGTTCTGCCCGAACCGCCCGGGGGCTCGGGGGCTACACCCGCGAGTGTGCTCGCGCGCACCCTGCCAACAAAACAGAAAACTTTCCCTGATGACACAGAACACCCCCTTGACGGTTCTGCCTGAACCGCTCGGGGGCTCGAGGGCTACACCCACGGGTGCGCTCACGCGCACCCGTCGACAAGACAAAAATCCCTTGGACGATTCTATCCAAATCGCCCGGGGGCTCGGGGGCTCCTGTCGGGTTCATAAACCCAAGGGTCCCTCGGGGACCGGCTTCTGCGCCAAGGTTCGACCCAAGAGTCTAAAAACAACAGGGCAAAGGGACGGTCCAGCAACCGACCGGAAGGCCAGGCCCAAGAAGAGCAACGCCCGCTCGTCAGCTACTTCGGCCCATCTATCAGACCGGAGCGCTCGATTCGGGCTCCAGCTGTCTCCGAACGGCCTCTCCGATTGGAAGGCCTGCCCTGAGCCCTACTTCTGACTCCGACCCCATGTCTCTCCGACTGGGGTATGTAAGAACCCTGCTCACCGCTCTTCTGCGACCGACGCAACCAAAGCCGACTGGGGCCATCCGAGCGGGGACGCCCGCTCGGAAGGGACCAGGGACAAACGGAGAAAGCAGCACGCGAGTCAAACCACTGGCACAGGGACCATACCCTGTACACCTACGGGAACAGTGTTCCACAACCGCCCTGACACAAACAGTATTGTAGGCGCCGACATTTATCCCTACAGTATTGTAGGCGCCGCTGGACTCCCGTATGGCAAAAAGCCCTATCACATGCCTCTGGGCATCAATAGTGTTGTAGGCGTCGGGATTCACCATACACGGTAAACATGGTAAAACTCATCACATGCCTCTAGGCATCTAGCAGTATTTTGCAGGTACCGACGTCAACCCTTCCTGAAGAAGATAGCGCAACCTCCCACGTGCACCTGACATTCTACAGTGACATCAACAGTGTTGTGGGCGCCTACCATTATTCAATCCTCATCGGCGTGGGCAACAAGGCTTAAAAACATCCGTACCCTCTCCCTCTCACCTGTAAAGCCATCCCCTTCATCTATAAAAGGGGATGCACTCCCTCCAATAGGACAGACCAATCTATTTAAGCTCAGTTCCTTTAGATTCATTAGTCCAATAGCTCACAACCACAGAACCGCCAGGTTCGGATCTCAAGCACACGCTTGAACACTTAGCTCATAGCGGAGTTCCCGTCGCTCTCGGCTCTTCCGACTGGAACCGACCGGACCTCTCGTACACCCTATCTTTCTCCTTCTCGTTTGTGACCCCACTGCAAACTTCGAGCACCTGGGCTCAGGAATAAAGTCACCGACTGATCCCGATTGAACATAGGGCACGTTGCCTGAACCAGTATAAATCATGTGTCATTGAGTGCTAGGCCACCTCCGATCACAACGTACAGCAAAACTACAAATATTCACTAGTTGGTCACTTTCTGTACCGACAGTACCTGTCAAGTATATAGTACATAGCTCTAGTCTGGCCCATAAGGTCCATGGCCCAGGTCAGTGGCGGAGCTACAGGGTATGTCGGGTATGCCCCGGCATACCCTGCAGTTCTGGTTAGCGAGCATGTATATATACGTATATTTCTTAAAAAAAAGAAAACAATACTTACCTGCGATACCTAAGAGCCGAACGTGGAGAGGCAGCCTGCGAACCAGCGTCAGAGAAGGCCCACGCGGCCCATGTAGCCAGCGACAGGATCACGAGAGACAGTACATCGCCTCGGCTTCTATGGACTATTGCGCCGCGCCGCAAGTACGAGTACCGTTTGATCGATGCATCGCCGTATAGGTATGTTCGACGGTTCATCTTTAGATCTTCACCGCTCGACAGCATACGCATACCAGATCAGAAATCGCCAATATGGAGCACGAGCATCTAGTCACCGTCGTCCCTAGTTCCTACGACCACAACGTTCCCAGATCCTCAGACTGACCACACCGGCGGCGGCGGCGCGCGGAGGCTTATGTGCAATTTGTGATCAGAATTGAGGTGAGATTCAATATCTTTGCTCATCAGCTTTCCGTAAAAAATTGATGTCTACTTTAATTGCTATTTGATAAGCGCTAACATCATAAAATCATCTATCACACAGCGAGGTCGAGGGTTTGTCCCAGAGTCTATCATTAGTGAAAACAAAGTTACGAAATATGATGGGAGATAATCTTTTGGATGATTGCTCATTTTCATTGAGCGAGATATTTTCTTTGAAGTCGATTGAGATATATAATCGGTGCAATATATTTATGTCCCTTCGAAAGCGTCGAATAAAATAGTCATAAGTCTCTAATACTTTTTTATGCCCATATTTCAATTATCTGAATGGCTTTTGAACTATTTATATTGTACTTAATCTATGAATTTAAGCCTTATCATGTTACTTAATGCATATATACTGAATTACCTGTCAATTTTATATTTATTATCAAAATGCTTAAATGGATTTACCGAATTGTATATAAAATTTTTTGGGTGGCATACCCTAACCTAAAATCCTAGATTCGCCACTGGCCCAGGTGCCTATTGTATACATATGTATGTGTATGTAAAGACTAGAGATGAGACACAGGACATATACTTGACAGTACCCAGTGTTGCTGGACTAGCTTTGCCAAATACATATCTGTATTTCTGCATCTCAAACAGCAGTTTGTAGTTCAGATATGTTATTTGAGTTTTCTTTTAACTTGATTTCACCACTCCAAGAATATTCCTTGGTATTACTACAGATGGTATTTCCCATGTTCTGGGTATTGGCATGGTTTTACTTCTAACCTTTTATCTGTTATAGATGTAAGGATAGTTGTTTCGCACAACAATTGCTGTTGTGGACTCAGTCTGTTTGCAATGCAATCTTGTGTTATTTCTTTCATAATGTATGTTCTTTGAAGAAATCAACATTGTGATTACTATATATTTTCTTCTTCTTAATATAATGATACGCAGCTCTACTGCGTGTTCGTGAAAATTACTGTATATTTTCATTCTCTTCCCTGTTTTACCGCTTTAAAAAAAAGTTAGGTAGTTGTACTATGCTGCTTTAATAATGGTATGGTCCTGCATCAGTGGTCTGTTCTTAGATTTGATGTCCCTTGCTGGCATGGTCTTTGTGGCTGTGCATGTTGTGCTTTTACTTATGTTTTGACAGTTAGTACATAAGTGTGATGATCAAGCAGGCATGATGTAGGTGTCTTACGAGTTGGGACACATTAGTGCAATTAGAGGTTAATGGACTAATGAGCTTCATCTTATTGTTTGTCATGAATATGATTTAGCTGTTTAGATAATACTTCTTTCTTTTGACGTGTTTCACATGGTTTGCTGCTCGCTGTCAGTCAGCTGTTTCACTTTGAATTGAAGTGCAATTTTAGACATGTACTCTTTATTGTTTCCTTGCTTTGGTTTCACAATGCTAAATTAGTTTTCATTATGTAATCCGTTTCATCCTAACCTTGATTTTGTTTGTTTCAGCCTTCTTGCTGCGAAATATAGACCATATGGTGTTTATAAAGACTCCCGCAGCATTCTTGTAATACATAATTTAGCACATCAGGTTTGAGCTCATCATTTTGTGTTGTCTATACATAGCTTGGCAGCACAGTTTACTCAAACCATATGTTATCTCATTGTGGTAGGGTGTAGAGCCTGCAAGCACATATCGTGACCTTGGGTTGCCACCTGAATGGTATGGAGCTCTGGAGTGGGTATTCCCTGAATGGGCAAGGAGGCATGCCCTTGACAAGGGTGAGGCAGTTAATTTTTTGAAAGGTGCAGTTGTGATAGCAGATCGAATCGTGACTGTCAGTAAGGTGATATTACATATGTCATTTTTCTTTGATCTTTTAAAAGCTATTCTCCCTTCAATTTAGGTGTTGCTTGTCTTCTCTCTTCATTTTATGTTTAATTTCTAGGGTTATTCATGGGAGGTCACAACTGCTGAAGGTGGACAGGGCCTCAATGACCTCTTAAGCTCCAGAAAGAGTGTATTAAATGGTAGCCATATTCATTTTAATTTGCTCTGTTCTTCAACTACTTCATGAAAACAAGCAAGTCAGATGATAAAAGTTAATTCAATATGCCTCTATACTGCAGGAATTGTAAATGGAATAGACATTAATGATTGGAACCCTGCCACGGACAAATGTATCCCTTGTCATTATTCTGTTGATGACCTCTCTGTAAAAGTGCGCTGACAGTTCTCTAAAGCATCTGTATATGCATTAGGATGATTGCCTCCTATGTTTATTCTTTGTTTCTCATTTCTTTCACTTATCCTTTTTATCTGATATTGTTGGTTTAGGCCAAATGTAAAAGTGCATTGCAGAAGGAGCTGGGTTTACCTATAAGGCCCGAAATTTTTATTTGAAAGAAATAATATGGATTTAGGACAAATGTAAAAGTGCATTGACAGTTCTCTGGTGAGATATTGATGCTTTAGACATGAATTTTTATTTGAAAGAAATAATATGGATCAATTTATTAACTTAATTTACAGATTGGCTTTATTGGAAGATTGGATTATCAGAAAGGCATTGATCTCATTCAACTTATCATACCGCATCTTATGCGGGACGACGTTCAATTTGTAAGTCCTGATTCTTCTCCATTATTGTAAGCTGTAAAGTGAGTTAAAACCATCATGTGGGGGAAAAGGTTCAGGATAACTGTGGAACTGGTGAGGTGCACCAGCAGCTGTGAAGACAGGTTTCTTATCTTTAGAAATAAACTAGGATTCTGAGTTGTGTTAGCTACTGAGCAACATGTTAAGGTTCAGAAGAGGGTGTGTACTTTCAGTCCAGGTTGACTTAGTTACCACTTAGCAGCCTTCTTTGGCAACACCTCTAACTCAAAGTAGGGCCAGAAAGTTAGTACTGGGTAGATCAATATATCAAAATAGTTTTCTCATCTATGCACTTTTCTCATCTCAGCTTGGTTGCCATGCACCTCCCAGATGTAACTCTACTTGCCACACATCCTGCCTCTACCAGGGCTTGGCAAAGCGTGCAAATATATTGGGGATAGTATAGTACAGCACATCAGATTTGGTAGTATGACAGTTATTACAGATACGAGATGTCGTTGTTACTTTCAAGTTTCAACTTGCACGAGTTACAGGTGGTTTTTTTTGTGTGATCTAGTTACAGGTGGAATTAAATAAGTATTTGAGGTGCAAATCTATCACTCTTTATTAACATGTGTCTGCAAGTTTTAAGAGGATTTCTTAACTTTCCTAATGTCCTTAGATTAAATCGCTTTCTCCAGTTCCAGCCCTTCTCATTCTTTATTTCTTTTTCTTGATTCTTAACCATTTTTATTAGTTGGCATAGGCGCGTAGCTGCCCAGTGCTACTGTAGTAGCTTGAATACTTGCTTGTAGGGGCTGTTCACATTGGTTCTCAATGGGCTACCACGTGGAGATGTGGAGCTGCCGCTGCTCTGGCGTAAGGGGTTGGCTAAACATAGAGCCTGAAATGCTAAGAGAAACTTGCTTAATCCTGATAAGAGGAATTTCATCAGTGATCCCTAAACTTGTCTCAGATTCTTATCCACATACAAAATCTCTGGAATAATATATTTGATACCTTAAACTTGTCCCTGGTTTTCAGGTAGGTCCAAACATGTCCAAATCAGCCTCAACTGCCTATATAGCATTTAGTAGGCCACCGTGCACCCAGTGGAATCCTCGACTCTAGTGCATATGATTGGTTAGAGAAGCTGTCCCCCTAATAATTCTTGGTTTAGAGCATTTTCAGGGAATTCCTTAATGTGACTATCTATTAAACAATATTTGTGAAGTAGTCAACAAGTAAATACTGCTTCCTCCATTCCAAAATATAATTCACTTTGGTTTTATCCCAACTTCCCAAGTGAAACCTCTCTAACTTTGACCAAGTTTATAGAAAAATGCACTGACATCTATAATATCAAATTACTCTCATTAAACTCTTCATGAAATATGTTTTGATAGTGAATTTATTTGAACTCATAGATGTTAATATATTTTTAAAAAAACTTGGTCAAAGTTATAGAAAAGTAAACTATAATGTGGAACCGAAGCAATATATATGCAGATTTGACCCACATGACTACCAAGCATGGTGGCATGCAAGCCAGGGCTGATTTGGACCCGTTTCGACCTATCTGGAAACCATGACAAAAGTTT
This sequence comes from Miscanthus floridulus, assembly GCF_019320115.1. NCBI lineage: Eukaryota > Viridiplantae > Streptophyta > Magnoliopsida > Poales > Poaceae > Miscanthus > Miscanthus floridulus. The sequence goes on along the minus strand of NC_089597.1, from coordinate 25,143,939 downwards.
GAGGCGCCGAATGTGCAATTTGAGACTCTGTGGACAAAGACGAGAACGTGGGAGAAGTTTATGGACCGTTGCTGGAATTGGCTCTTTTATATCAGTTTATTTACTAATGGTGCTAATATTTAGTACTTTGCTTAAGAAACTTGTATGAAAAAGAGGCACCGTGGTTCCCTTTGGCCTCCAACATTCTCCTTCCTGGAATACTGAATAACATCTTCTTGCACAAGTGTTTGCTTTTCACTTCCAACTGAAGGCTGATGAATGGCATGGGTCGAACTTCGGAGTGGATTTAGAAGTTGAGTTGTCCTTTTGAAGCCTACAACTAGAGTGTTTTGACCTATGAAACTTTTCTTCTTATTTAATGTAGGTCATGCTTGGATCTGGTGACCCAGAGCTCGAAAACTGGATGAGATCTAGAGAGTCGAACTTCAAGGATAAATTTCGTGGATGGGTTGGATTTAGTGTTCCAGTTTCCCACCGAATAACTGCCGGGTATGCAACAGCATGTTGTTAAAAACTCACTTGACATCTTATAAGTACATTTTATACTTGGGATATTGATCTCTCCTTTTTTGTGCAGCTGCAGTATATTGTTAATGCCATCCAGATTCGAACCTTGTGGTCTGAATCAGCTATATGCTATGCAGTATGGCACAGTTCCTGTTGTCCATGCAACTGGGGGACTTAGAGTAAGACAGCCATCCTATAATACTGCCTTGTTATATTAGTACCAAGGTAGAATGTTTTTTCACCTATTTTGTTTGTTGAACAGGATACTGTGGAGAATTTCAACCCTTTCAGTGAGAATGGAGAACAGGGTACGGGGTAAGTAAAGCTTCATTTCAACATTTGCAGTTCCTTCTCTCTCTCTCTCTCTCTTTTTCAGCTGGATTCTGGAATCAATTGAATGCTTACAGTAATTGCAGTAGTTTGCTCCATTCATCAGTGAACTCCTGATCAATTTTTACTGCATACACATATTTTGCAGGTGGGCATTCGCACCCCTAACCACGGAAAACATGTTGTGGGTAAGTTTCCATCAAACTTGAATTCTGTTAGGAACTTAGGATCTTGATAGTTGATCATAGTATGTGATTACAATGACCCTTATAATTTATGGATGAAACATTGCTGAACTCACTTTGTGCTAACAAACCGTCTAGCCAATTCTAATAACAAAGGCACAAAGCATGCAATTGGTTTTATGGTAAAATGAGTTTTATTGTTTTCTTGTGTTGGTATATGGGAACTTTATTAAAAAGAAAAATAATCTAGAAAGAACTCCTCTAGCTTCTGGCCTTCATCACAAACTAAACTTTTGGCAGTAGCATATTATAGGACTTGGGCTCCTGGAAGAGTTTTGGTCTTTGGAGCTTCTGGGAGCAGTAAAAGCTGCTATAAGCTCCACTTTACAAGGCCTAGGTGGTGTTGTAAATAATAATAAATAGGCAACCAAATTTGAGTCAAGGAGGACTCAACCTGTGTGATGGGTGTATACCCGGCTATCCGCACCTCCCATCAACTGATCTATGGCAAGTTGGAATTAGTGGGAAATCGAAGCCTGAAGCATATACGGAAAATTCACCCCTGGTTCTAGACTGACTTGTGTCAGGTGCAGGATGTGAATTTACATGTCCGGTATGTGCTTATGAGGTGATTACTCCCTCTGTTTATAAATATATGACATTTCGGACAACCTATTGAGTTCAAACTTATTAGCCTGTCCTAAACATCATATATTTTTAAAATGGAGTATTAATTAGTTCTGCTTTTACTTTGGCCAATATGTTATCGAACCAAGCCTGGAAATTACTCTGTCCGGTCTGGAGCTGTCATTTCCAACAACAAAACTGAACTGCAATTAGTAATACCTCCATCCAGGACTGATAGTAGTATTTTGATAAGGGAAAAGTCAGATTTTACAAATTTTGGCCAACTATTACTCAAATTATATGCAAGTTTAGGGCATAAAACTTTTATAAGTAGATTTGTATTCAAAAGTGCATCTAAGATAATATTGACTTTTCTCGGGTCAAAGTACTCCTAACATTCATGGAGTATAAACTGTTTGAAACGTCAGGTTTTCCTGACTAGAGGGAGTATCAGTTACAGAAGTTAAGTTTCTTATGAAACAATTGAAGGGCAATATAGGGAGTTTATGCACAGGTGGTTTCAGGATCAGTTTGTTTACTGTTTATCACCAGATTGCAGTGATATTTTTTACCCAGCAACAGTAAAACTAAACCACTATTCTACTGTATTATGGGGCAGAACATTTCATAATTGGATTTTGATCCTTGTTTTGCAGACATTGCGAACTGCAATTTCGACATACAGGGAACACAAGTCTTCATGGGAAGGGCTCATGAAGCGGGGCATGTCAAAAGACTTCACGTGGGACCATGCCGCAGAACAATATGAACAAATCTTCCAGTGGGCCTTCATCGATCGACCCTATGTCATGTAAAAAGGGGACGACAAGTGGTGTGTCCTTAAAGATCTTCAGTTCTTCATCCTATAGTAAGCTGAAGGATGAGAAGACCCCTGTACATTACATGGAAGGCAGACCGGCTGTTGGCTCCATCGCTCCAATGTCCAGGTCAGCCTTACGGCGCCTGCTGCTTTGGCTCAAAGAAAGGACCGTGATGCAGTGAGGAGTCCAGTTGAACGACAGTTTTGAAGAATAAGAAGGGGATGCTGGAAGCAGTCGCGCAGGCAGCCTCACAGTGATACATATGGAACAAAATGGAGTCAGTTTCTGCTATGCCACTCACTGTTTACCTTAAGAGTATTACCCATGTTGTTGTTCTTTGCTGGTTAGGACTGATAACTTAATGACTCGTTAGAAAACCATGCCTCGTTTTTCTTGACCAAAGTGGCCACTTCTGTGCATTCTCGGCCGTTTACTAGAGATGGGCATTGCTGATGGTGCATCTTCAGTGTCAAGGGTTTCTATATATCGAAAGCGTTGCCATGATGGCATGGAGGAATCCTGTAAAACGCATGATGTTGGACTGTTGGTGTATGCCTTGTGTCCCAGCACGGGTTTCCATGTTTCAGGTGCTTTATACTTGTCGTGACCACGTCCCGTCCGCTTGGTCAGTAATACCTTCGGAGCAAGGGAATGGTGTACGGCTCTACGCGACGCGAGCATGAGTGCATGAGCCTTCAGTGCGCGATGCCTAGATGGTTGTAATCTGTGGGGAAGCTTGCGGGGCGTCCATTCCGGACCGGCACATCAGCTTGGGATCGATCCCTGATCGTCGTGTTGTCCAACCTGGATTCCTTAACAGCCAGTTATCAAATCGGCTAGATTTCATTTTGGGTTAATTAAATGCTTAATTTAACTAAAGGTGGTAATGAAGAAACGCACGCAGAGCCAATGAAGAAATAGTTCATCTTATTAGTAGTGTCGTCAAATAAAGAATTTCTCCGGTAGTTTCTTACGTTTTCGTATGAAATTGAACTGAATTACGTGGAATTTCTATATTTTCTATATAATTCTTGTGAAATTTCTATTTCTATATTCAAAACAGACCCTGAATTCGTATTCCTCCATGTCACGTAAGCTGCTTGTGGCCTCTGATCACGCGCAAGAAAGGGATTACTGGCGAATTCAGAAAGAGTGGCATTGCCCCTCACGGCCCTTGCGAGCGAGACCTATAAAACCCCATCGGCCACCCGCCAGTTCTGAAGCGTCACCACCCGATCGGAACCAAAGCGAAAATGAGCGGAACGTCGGCGCCACCGTACGATGCCATGCTCAAGTCCACGGCGTACGAGCGGTTGCGCGCGGAGCACCCGGAGGAGTTCGCGCCCGCGAGCGTCTTCTTCACGCACGATGACCGGAGCGCCATCGACCGGCGCAACAGCTTCCGGGTGAAGGCCGCGCTCGTCTACGAGGCCGTCACGGGCCGGCACGTCGACGACCACATGCTGCGCGCCAACAGCCTGCTCCTGGCCCTCGCCAGGAAATGCCATTCCAAAATCCTTGGACAACCCGACGGTAATCGTGCGTCGCCCAGATTCTAACCATTCGTCGTCATACTTACTTATCTCTTTTTCTGACGCTGTCGCTGATGCAGAAGCAGGAGATCCTGCGGAGGTGACAGACGAACGCTGGGACGCAAAGAAGAAGCGCGTGGTGGACGGCATCTTCCTCGTCGTCGGCTACCTGCCAAAGCTCAACGAAGCGATCAGCAGGAAGAACGCGGACCGCGACTCCGTCGACCAGATCTTCAAGTCGCGCCACATGCTCGACATGGTCACGGACGTGATCAAGCTCGAGAACCAGCTCCGGCTGCAGGACCTGCTCAACGTAGCCCGCCACATCGAGGCCGTCATCAAGGAGACTGTAGAGCAATCCGATTTCAAGGACGTCAAGGAATCCATGGGACGCGAGTACAAGCTGGACGTCACGGAGCAGAACCTCGCCGACGTGATCCACCGCTTCTGCTGGTACTACTCGCCCTTCTCCACGAAGAAGACCGGGGCGGCGCCCCCGGACAGCCCGTTCAAGGACGTCGCGGCCAGCAAGGAGGTGGCGGCGCGCACGCTCCTGGACTGCCTGCACATGAGCGTGGTGAAGCCGGCGCAGGGGAAAGGCGGGGGCGTCACCGGCAGGCCGTCTCGCATGCCGACCGTGAGGGATCTCCGGCGGTCCGGGGTCCGTCTCCAGGCCTCCGAGAACGGCCGCGCCGAGATCGAGTTCGCGCAGCCGACGGTGTGGCTACCGGCGCTGGTGTACGACTTCAAGCTGGCCACGGTGGCCCGGAACCTCCTGGCGCGGGAGTACGAGGAGCAGAGCAAGCCGATCACGCGCTACTTCCAGATGATGAACGCGATCGTGGAGGACGCGGCCGACGTGCGGATCCTCCGCCGCGCCGGCGTCGTCCTCGGTGGGTCCGGCGGCGGGCAGGAGGTGCACGAGCTGATCAAGAACATCGACGGCCACGCCACGTACCCGTCCGTGTACATGGCCATGGACCGGGAGATCGACAAGGTGAGAGAATACCACGACCAGAGGATGGCCAACTTCTTCGTCCGCAACCGCCCCGGCGTCATCTGGGCCTCGTCGGTGGCCGCCATCTCGGTGGCGGCTATCGTCGCCACGTGGAGGATCCGGGGCTGAAGCCAGCAACGAATCAGCTGCCACTTTGGCTGCTAATATAAAACGGTGTCGTCACATATATACGTATCTACATGTACATATTTGTAACTTGATGTGTTGCAAGGCGTATCATGGTCCGTACGCCGAGTCGCCGACTAGCGTAATACGACTGTGCAAGCGAACTGATGGTTGATTATATACATATAATAAAGCGAAAGTCGAACAGAAAACGAATTGAAGATAAATTCACTATTCAGTATTAATTAGGACGGATCATGTTAACCTGATTCAGGGTCGTTTGTTTTGACATGGTTCCAGCTCACTACGGTGCATAATAAAATACAATATAATACTTATAGTTGGTGAACCAAAAAATAGTAGCTTAAAAGGTTTTTAGTTTATTTTGAAATGAGGGATAATTTTATCCCTATGCACATGTGGTGCTGTCAAGCTTAAGCCACTTACCGCCTTTGTCGGACCTCTCCTTTCGCTCAACTAGAGACAGGAAGAAAGGGGAGGAGAAGAGAGAAGAAAATGAAAAGCATTTATCTACCCATACTTTCTAGTGTTTGTTCATAAGTGAAAGTAAATAAAATAATAGTGTCTTGAGACTCATGCAGGTTAACCGGACATAGGCTTGTATATGGGTCGAGAGATTTGGGGAACGAGTAGCACTCACAGTCGAGATAAGGGTAAGCTTGTGGGCCCTTGTGCTTCAATAATCAACGTGTGTTTGAGGCAAGCTGGGCATGAATTGGATCTTGCACTAGCGAATTCTGTCACGATGTGTATCGTATTCATCTTGCCCAATTTTATTGTGATGTATATCATGTTCCTTGTGTTAAATTTGAAATTTGTAACTGATGAATCGTAAGGACGGTTCCATATGCCCAATTACATAAAATTGATGTTATCAGATTCATATTGAAAATTACCTATTATTATGACTTTATATCAGAAAAGTGAATGGTAAAGCAATTGTTAATCGAAGCATGGTCCTAACAAAACACTCATTGTTATTCAAAGAGGGTAACTTGTTAGACCATTGATTGGGCCAGGTTTGGGCGGGGGAGCTCGAGCTCCAGCTAGGTTAGTGCGGCAGGGGCGGAGGTAGTGAATTCCATGCCATCACCGTGGGAGGATGACCGGAGGAGGGCAGTAGGCGGGGGAGTGGGCAGTTGTACATGTACGTCAGTCGCATATTGATTAGCAATTCCAAATTTTTTTTATCAAAAACGAAGTAGCAAGGGTTTCACCTTGTTGGCCTATGACATGTAGTTGTTGTCAAGCTTGAGCTACCTATCGCCTTTGATTATCCCCCTTTCACTGACCTAGAGAGAGGAACAAAGGGGAGAGGGGAGAGAGAAAAGAGAAAAGAGAAACATTTATCTACCCATTCTTTCTAGTGTTTGTTCATCAGTGAAACGGAAATAAAATAATGATGTCCTAGGACTCATGCAGGTTAACCAGACCTTGCTTCTATGGGCAGACAGGTTTAATCAATGGGCCTGTTCGGCTGGTATTAAAGCCAGCTGAAGCTGATTTGTTGTGAGAGAAAAATACTGTAGATTCTAGCTGATAAGCCAACTGATAAGTTCAAGCGAACAAGCCCAATAAGTGACACTCGCGAGATAATGGCAAGCGTGTCGTGAGCCCTTGTGCTTTAATAACCGACATACGTTAAGGTAGGGCATGAGTTGGATGCTGCACTAGCTAATTTTGTCACGACTATCATAATCCTATTGCCAAATTTTGCCTGTGATGTGTATCATGTTCCTCGTGCCTAAATTTGAAATTTGTAACTGATACATCGTAAGAACGGTTCCAAAGGCCTAATTTTATTTGACATAAAATTGATGTTATCAAATTCATATTGAAAATACTTACTTATTATGACTTTGTAACAGAAAACTGAATATTGGTAGAGAAATTGTCAATCAAAGCATGGTCCTAACAAAATACTCCTTGTATTTTCAAAGAAGAGGGTAACTTGTCAGATCGAACTTGCGCATGAATATATATTCTTCAATATGAATATGATAACATCAATTTTGTACAAAAATATATTATGTAGCAATTATCGGTTAAATCCTGTCCTAGCAGAGAAATACACCTGAACAGAGGGAGTACATTCTCATATATGTATGACATCTAGTGAAAGGCATAGCACTCTAGTGGCCATATGAAAAAGTGAATTACTTGGTTACTTGTGAATAACAAAACTACCCACAAGCTTGACCTTGGAGATTTAAGCAGACTAGTTAAAACTAAGTCCATGCTTCAGTACCTGATTCAGGAGATGGCATGAACTTGCTTGAGCCTTTGCTTGGATGTTGGGCCGGTCAACCTAGCTAGAGAGTAAGCCATGCAGCAAACACGAGCAACTATTTTTTACACACCTCTTCAATTACCAAGGTTTTTTTTAAAAAAGTAGGTGATTTGATTTGCACACTGCCAGTGACCTCTTTGGGTTTAGGGGTAAGGGTTGATGGGGAATCTGATGTGCTTTAAGCTTAGAAATTGATCGGAGGGGGGGGGGGGGCGGCCAGACCGAAGGTGGCTGCTGAGGGGTGGAGCGGTGAGGCGGCATGTTGCTGCCAACCACAGGCGATGGAGTATGATGCTTGGGCCAGGTTTTGGTGAGGGAGCTCGAGCTCCACTAGGTTAGCATGACAGCGATAGAGGTAGAGAACTTCGTGGCAGCACCATAGGGGATGACCTGATGAGTGCAGTAGGTCGGGGAGTGGATGTTGTCCGTGTTTTATATGATCAACACCCTTTGCTTGATCGTTTCTGTGGCTTATAAGCCGGCTGATGCTGTTTTGTTGTGAGAAAAAAAAATATTGTATCATGACTGATAAGCATGGCTGATACGATCAAGCGAACATGGTGCAAGTGTGGAAGACAACCAAAGGAAGACGAAGACAGGTGATACATTCGATGCAAATCCAATGGCTTACATGTGTTGACTGAGAAGAACAAAAAAATCAGGCACCTATCGATTAGCAATTCCCTTTTTATCAAAAAGGAAGTAGCTAGGGTTTCACCTTGGTGACCTGTGCCTCTAGGGCGACAAGTGAAACCCATTGTCACGATGACATGTTGTTGTCAAGCTTGAGCCACCTACTGCCTTTGTTGATCCTCCACTTTCACTCAACTAAAGAGGGGAGGAAAGAGGAGAGGGAAGAGAGAGAAGGGAAAACTGAAGCATTTGTCCACCTCTATTTCCTAGCGTTCATAAGTGGAACAAAAATAAAATAACGATGTCCCGGGACACATGCATATTAACTAGACACTTGCTTCTATGGGCTGAGAGGTTTAAGGAACGAGTAGCACTCTCTAGGGGAGATAACGGCAAGCGTGTTGTGAGCCCTTGTGTTCTTTAGTAACCGACGTGTGTTCGAGACGAGCTGGGTATGAGTTGGATCTTGCACTAGCGGATTTTGTCGCGATGTATATCATAATGCTCTTGCCAAATTTTGTCGAGATGTGTATCATGTTCCACATGCCTAAATTTGAAATTTGTAACCGTGGGAGGATGACCGGAGGAGGGCAGCAGGCGGGGGAGTGGGCGTTGTACATGTACGTCAGTCGCATATTGATTAGCAATTCCAATTTTTTTTTATCAAAAACGAAGTAGAAAGGGTTTCACCTTGTTGGCCTATGACATGTAGTTGTTGTCAAGCTTGAGCTACCTATCGCCTTTGATGATCACCCTTTCACTGAACTAGAGAGAGGAACAAAGGGGAGAGGGGAGAGAGAGAAGAGAAAAGAGAAACATTTATCTACCCATTATTTCTAGTGTTTGTTCATCAGTGAAACGGAAATAAAATAATGATGTCCAAGGACTCATGCAGGTTAACCAGACCTTGCTTCTATGGGCAGAGAGGTTTAATCAATAAGTGGCACTCGCGAGATAATGGCAAGCGTGTCGTGAGCCCTTGTGCTTTAATAACCGACGTACGTTAATAAGGTAGGGCATGAGTTGGATGCTGCACTAGCTAATTTTGTCACGACTATCATAATCCTATTGCCAAATTTTGCCGTGATGTGTATCACGTTCCTCGTGCCTAAATTTAAAATTTGTAACTGATACATCGTAAGAACGGTTCCAAAGGCCTAATTTTATTTGACATAAAATTGATGTTATCAAATCCATATTGAAAATACTTACTTATTATGACTTTGTAACAGAAAACTGAATATTGGTAGAGAAATTGTCAATCAAAGCATGGTCCTAACAAAATACTCCTTGTATTTTCAAAGAAGAGGGTAACTTGTCAGATCGAACTTGCGCATGAATATATATTCTTCAATATGAATATGATAACATCAATTTTGTACAAAAATATATTATGTAGCAATTATCGGTTAAATCCTGTCCTAGCAGAGAAATACACCTGAACAGAGGGAGTACATTCTCATATATGTATAACATCTAGTGAAAGGCATAGCACTCTAGTGGCCATATGAAAAAGTGAATTACTTGGTTACTTGTGAATAACAAAACTACCCACAAGCTTGACCTTGGAGATTTAAGCAGACTGCTAAAACTAAGTCCATGCTTCAGTACCTGATTCGGGAGATGGCATGAACTTGCTTGAGGCTTTGCTTGGATGTTGGGCCGATCAACATAGCTAGCCCTACCGGAGACGGCTTCTTTGCCGAGTGTCCCATACTTTGCCGAGTGATTTTTATCGGGCGCTCGGCAAAGAGGTTATTTGTCGAGTGCCATAGAGAAAGCACTCGGCAAATAACTGACACTCGGCAAAGAGGTAGTTTGCCTAGTGCCGAGCACTCGGCAAACAATAACACTCGGCAAAGACCAGGTTTGCCGAGTGTCGGGCACTCAACAAACCAGAACACTCGGCAAAGGGCCACCGCCGTTAACCCTTTGCCGAGTGTCTTCTCCTGACACTCGGTGAAGCGCTGATTTGTCGAGTGTCATTTTTTTACACTCGACAAACCATATTTTTTTCACTTTTGACCTCCAAACTTTTTCTGCAGTCCTCATACAATACCTGGTACTCCATGTTCCAATGTGACACATTTCTCGGACTTTTTCTATATTTCTTTAATTTATTTCATTTAATTGAATTTTCTTGGATAATTCAAATTATAACTGCTAGTCATTCGAATAATGAAAAAAAAATAAATAAGTGATATTCATATTATTTAGTATAATGTGAGGCCGTATCCAGGAACAGACCACTAATTTCGAACATCTTATTCACGAAACATGACAACGAACTTGCAGTCGAGTTGTTTTTAAATTCTATAAAAAGCAAACGAAGACCGAAAATCTTGAAACTTGTCGAGATGTCATGATATCATATGTGGAGGCTATGATAAAAAAATTGAGAAGGTTTCACGCAAGTTGTCACGTAGATGATGGAGCGCTTGGATTACTTGTGAACTTATTTGTGTTATATTGTAAGACATGTGACGTTTGTGATATATATGTGATGTTTGTGATATATATGTGGTGTTGGTGGTATATATGTGTTGTTGATGATATATATGTGATGTTGATGATGTTTGTTATATATATCTTCTATTTGTTTGGATGGGATGTAAAAAACAAATAAAAATACTATTTTCAGTCACTTTGCCGAGTGCAATGACCATGACACTCGGCAAAGTGACTACCTGGGAACATGCTTTGTCGAGTGCAAAGGCCATTGCACTCGGCAAACATCACAGATTTACCGAGTGCCACGGCAAGGCACTCGGCAAAGGTCGCATGTTTGCCGAGTGTCTTGCCGGTGGCACTCGGCACAGCGGCCACCTTTACTGAGTGTCTGAGTCAACGGCGCTCGGCAAAGCGGTGACCTTTGCCCAAGTGCTTGACCTTGACACTCGGCAAAGCCGCCATCACGGTAGCGCTCGTCGTCACAGTGACTTTTCTTTGCCGAGTGTCAAATTAACACTCGGCAAAGCCTTTGCCGAATGCCCGATAAAGTACACTCGGCAAAGAGGTCTTTGCCGATAAAATATTTACCGAACGCCATTTACCGAGTGTAACACTCGGTAAAGGCTTTGCCGAGTGTATATCGGTCTTTGAGGCACTCGGCAAAGAAGCTGAATCCGGTAGTGTAGAGAGTAAGCCATGCACCAAACACGAGCAACTATTTTTTACACACCTCCTCACTTACCAAGGTTTTAAAAAAATGTGATTTGATTTCCACACTGTCAGTGACCTCTTTGGGTTAGGGGTAAGGGTTGATGGGGAATCTGATGTGCTTTAAGCTTAGAAATTGATCGGAGGGGGGAAGAGGGGTAGGCCAGACCGGAGGTGGCTGCTAAGGGGCGGAGCGGTGAGGCGGCATGTTGCTGCCAATCACAGGCGATGGAGTATGATGGTTGGGCCATGTTTTAGTGAGAGAGAGCTCGAGCTCCACTAGGTTAGCATGACAGCGATCGAGGTAGAGAACTTCGTGGTAGCACCATAGGGGATGACCTAATGAGTGCAGTAGGTGGGGGAGTGGATGTTGTCCGTGTTTTATATGATCAAGTGTGGAAGACAACCAAAGGAAGACGAAGGCAGGTGATACATTCGATGCAAATCCAATGGCTTACATGTGTTAACTGAGAAGAACAAAATAATCAGGCACCTATCGATTAGCAATTCCCTTTTTATCAAAAAGGAAGCAGCTAGGGTTTCACCTTGGTGACCTGTGCCTCTAGGGCGACAAGTGAAACCCATTGTCACGATGACATGTTGTTGTCAAGCTTGAGCCACCTACTGCCTTTGTTGATCCTCCGCTTTCACTCAACTAAAGAGGGGAGGAAAGAGGAGAGGGAAGAGAGAGAAGGGAAAACTGAAGCATTTGTCCACCTCTATTTCCTAGTGTTCATAAGTGGAACAAAAATAAAATAACGATGTCCTAGGACACACGCATATTAACTAGACACCTGCTTCTGTGGGCTGAGAGGTTTAAGGAACGAGTAGCACTCTCTAGGGGAGATAACGGCAAGCGTGTTGTGAGCCCTTGTGTTCTTTACCCTACTGGAGGCGGGCTCTTTGCCGAGTGCCTGTTGCACTCGGCAAAGCCTTTGCCGAGTGCAACACTCGGCAAAGAGCCTCCGTCGAATCCCCTTCCGGTAAAGGCTGCTTTGCCGAGTGCTAAATTTCGGGCACTCGGCAAAGGCTTTGCCGAGTGCCGTGTGGGCATTCGGCAAAGATTTGACGCCGTCGGCCGACGGCCGACGCCGTCTATTTTTTTAACTCTTTGCCGAGTGCCACAGCTCCGGCACTCGGCAAAGAAATCTGTTTTTTTAAACCTCTTTGCCGAGTGCCACAGCACCGGCACTCGGCAAAGGGTGTTTTTTATTTTATTTTTTTAATTTTCTTTGCCGAGTGCAATGACCATTGCACTTGGAAAGCGTGTTTTTTATTTTTTTTTTAATTTTCTTTGCCGAGTGGCAAAGTCACCTCTAAATTTCTTTTTTTTTTGTTTTTTTTTTTGCTTTTCCATTTAAACAACAATGCATATATATATAATAGAAACCACAATTCAACAGCAATAAATTACAAACCACATTTATATATTACAAATGACCAAATTTGTCCGAAATCCATAATTTATTACAAACCACAAGTTCATAGTCCACAAGTTCACAAGTTCGATACATAGAAACTACTCCGCAAGCGGCTCACGGCGACTGCGCCCCAGCGTGCGATCCCGGCGACGGTCCGGGTGCGGATGGCCCAACTTGCGATGCCGGCGACCCTCCGACCTAGTTCGACGCCGCCCCCGATGTCCGCTGCACAAAAAAGAAGATATTGCACGTGAGTGACAAGATAAAAATGTAAGGAGTTTAAAGAAAAGTTGAAAATTTCGGTAGCACCTCCCCTACACGGGGACGTTTTCAAAATCTGCAAGAAAAACGTCGGCACAAAGGCCGACAACCACATTTGCGGCACGAAGGCCGACACATCAACTAACCCCGCACGAAGGCCGTCAACGATAACACGATGCCCCGACAAGTTTCGTCATTTTCGGACTTCGTTCGGATTTTATATAATTTAAATACACTTTTCCCGCAGGTACCTCGTCATGTTACGTCAACAAGATGCTCGAAATTTTATGTGAGTTCCTGGATACGGCCTCAACATACACCAAATATCATGAATATCATTTTTTGAACAACCAAATTCGATTATTCCATGCACCTGCAGTTCAAATTTGAAATATTTCATAAAATTCAACGAAACAAAAAAAACTAACAAAATATAGCAAAAAAAGTCAAAATTGTCCCAAATTTGAACATGGAGTTTTAAATAATGTGGGAAGGCCTCACAAAAAAATGGGTAAAAAAACAAAAAAAAATATTTTGCCGAGTGCCGGCCCTAGCACTCGGCAAAGAGGGCCTTTGCTGAGTGCCAGGAAGTGGCACTCGGCAAAGAAGGGATCTTTACCGAGTGCAGGGCCTTGGCACTCGGCAAAGGCCCTCTTTGCCGAGTGCCAGGGCCGGCACTCGGCAAAGAATTTTTTTAAAAAAAATTTGACGGCGTGGGCGGGCTCGGCCGTCAAGTGCCATTTTTTTGCCGAGTGCCACTCTTTGCCGAGTGTTGCACTCGGCAAAAAGGGCTTTTGCCGAGTGCCGCCCTTTCCCAAGTGCCGGGCACTCTGTGGCACTCGGCAAAGCCACTCTTTGCCGAGTGCTAGACTTTGCCGAGTGCCACCCGGTCCGGCACTCAGGGCACTCGGCAAAGCTGGCAGCACTCGGCAAATCTGCGTTCTCCCGTAGTGCTAGTAACCGACGTGTGTTCGAGACGAGCTGGGTATGAGTTGGATCTTGCACTAGCGGATTTTGTCGCGATGTATATCATAATGCTCTTGCCAAATTTTGTCGAGATGTGTATCATGTTCCTCATGCCTAAATTTGAAATTTGTAGCCGATGCATTATAAGGACAGTTGCGTATGCCTAATTTTATCTGACGTAAAATTGATGTTATCAGATTTATACTGAAAAATACTTATTGTGACTTTGTATCAGAAAAGTGAATTGGTAGAACAATTGTCAATCGAAGTCAAAACATGGTTCATAACGAAACACTCCTTGTAATTTCAAAGCAGTGGGTACCTTGTTAGACCAGTGAACTTTCACGTCATTATATATATATTTTTTTTTCAAAATATGAATATGATAACATCAATCCTGCATAAATATATGTTAATGTAGTAATTTTCAGTTAAAATCCCGTCCTAGCAGAGAAATACACCCGAATAGAGGGAGTGCATTCTCGATCATATATATGACATCCATAGCACTCCAGTGACCATATAAAAAAGTGAATTACCCCTTGGCGACTTGTGAAGGGCAAAACAACCCACAAACTTGAGCTCGGAGATTTGGGCAGACCCCTGAAACTAAAGACTCGGACAGCTTGGAGGTCTTACTTGATATCGCAGCAGACTCGAGCAGCAACTCACTCACTTCCAGTCCAAGCTCCGAATACCAAGCCTGTGCGTACAGCGTAGCTATCTCGAGCGCCACTGAGCACCACCGAACTCCTGGAGTCCCGGCGGTTGAAGCGTTGGGCCGTTTGGCCATTTTTGCGGCGCCTCGTCAGCTGCAGGAGAAGCGGAGCATTTTGAAAGCAAAAATGCCTTCGCGCTGGTCAATATCCAGAACGATTTAACGAATAAGCATACAACAAACTGGTTAAAATTCTGAATCAGATCCAAGTCTCGCCTTATGCATTAACACACTGAATACATGTACTCATCAATTACTTAACACACGGAATGCACACAGAATGAATGAGAAGAAGAGATGTCGACGCAGAGAATTTCTAATAACGAAAAAAAGAATAGCATTTGGCTCCATACATACAAGGGAAAGGACAACACTTTCGGCGGCGGCCGCCGCGCTGATCGACGACGATCATTCAGAGCGGGGGGAGGGAGAAGAGGTCGTCGTCGCCGATGTCGCTGAGCCGGCAGCCGTCGCCTCCTGGCCACATTGGGAGGCTGCCGAGGTCGAGCGCGGGGTCGTCGGCGAGGTAGTCGATGAGCGGCGGCGTGGGCAAGTCGTCCAACGGGACGCCGCCAAAGGCCGGATCGCCGAAAGGGGTGAAGGAGAACACGTCGTCGCCGAGCTGATCAGGCAGGAGCGCGTCGGCGGAGAACGGCGACAAAAGGCCGCCGCCCGGCGCGTCTTTCTTGGCTGTCGAATCGGCGGCGTCGGTGGGCTTCAGCGTCAGAGGCGCCGTCTCGCCAGGCATTGCCCGGAGGACGGAGACCGGCGAGCCCACCACCAGCTGGGACTCGTCGCTGGACTCTTCGGCGGAGGAGAGCTCGCCCACGGCAGGAACGGCGTGGGGCGACGCCGGAACACGCTCAGGCGTCGTTGGCGCTGCAGGGAAGTTGGTAGTCGCCGATGGCCCGCGGAGTCGGCGGGCCTCGCTGTCGTACTTCCTGGCCGCCTCCTCGGCGGTGTCGAAGGTGCCCAGCCACACCCGCTGGCCCTTGTGCGGGTCGCGGATCTCCGCCGCGTACTTCCCCCACGGCCTTCTCCGCACGCCCCTGTACCTCGGCTCCGCCGCCGCGCCCGGCGCCAGGACCGCCGGCGCTTTCCTCTTGCCACCGCCGGCGATCCTCCCGGCGGGCGGCGGGGTCGCTGTGACATGGCAACACGGCCGATGCTCCTCCAAGACGATCTCTTTGAGAAACTTACGCACACCCCGCGCTCCAGCACCGTCACCGGCAGCAGCCTCGTCGCCGGAGGAGTCCGTGGCGTCACGGTCGTCGCAGAAGACGCGAACTAGTTTGCGGATCGTCGTCGTCTCTGCAGGCCCCTGCTTGATCTTCCGCTGTGATCTCATCACCGCCGCGGCCGCGGCCGCTGCCGCCTTGTGGACCATAGCTGCTTCCACCATTGCTCGGCTCCTCAGTGACTTGTGGAGAACGAAGCGGGGATAGAGAGGAGTAGAGGAGGAGGCGATACTAGATCGTTGCGTGGAGAGAGAGAGAGAGAAATATAGGGGAGGTCTGGCCGGGTCGTTGGGAGATGGGAGGAGGGAGGGAACGTAAAGAGATTTTTTCGGCAAAAAATTTAGGATCTGCAGTTTATTTGGCAAACAGCCCGATCATTAACGATTTGTTTAGCTAGGCTATCTCTTCAGTAATGCATTACCATTTATACGAGATATTTTTTTCCTCGCAAATCTGTCTCACGTTGGTTTGAACGCCTTCAAGTACAAATTTGGAAAGAAAAACGTGAGAGGACAGCTTTTTACATGCAGTTCAAACCAGTTTTTTTTTCAAAAAAAAACAAATCTAATATTTAGTAGATCTACCGCCAAACGTAAGAAATGTATGGGCCAGAAAATTTTGGTTTGCTTTTTTCTTATTATTATATTATAAAATGTTCGTTCATTTTAAATAATTGGAAAAAAAAATAAATTAAGTAAATGACATCTGGCGGGTCCAGGTGGATTTCATGTGCTGCAAGGCGACATGGAACATTTGCTAGTAAAATAAATTGGGCTCAGTAACTGTTTTGCATCACATCAGGCCCCGTTCGCTTCACTGAAAAAACAAGTCGAAACACTATTCCGGCTGATTTGTTGTGAGAGAAAAACATTGTTTTGACTGAAAAAAACAAGCTAAAAAGTACGGATTATAAGACAAGCGAATAGGGCCTTTGTTTGCTCATTTATTTTCTCCCAATTTTGCGTATACTTTTGTAGTGAACTGCCTCATGAAGCTGAAGTCTGAATTTGATTTAAAAAAAGTAATAACTTTTAATAAGAAATGTTTCATTTTGGATCTATCAATAAGAATTGTTAAGAATTACGATACTTGTGAAGAGCATGACATTCTTCGTGCAAGAAGTGTACCGGAACTTTCGTGTGTTAAACAAACTTGGTAAAAATCAATATTTCGTTATATTGTGGAAAGCTTTTTTAGTAGTGGCTTGTTTTTCAAAGAAAAACTTAACGATATTTTCTTCAAATTTAATGATTAAAATATCATTCTATATATCAAAATAGTCAAATTTATGTGAATTTTGTTGTTGCGTGCTTTCTAAACTATCACATATTTAAGTAATGCATATAATCCCACCTTTTTCTTAAAACATCTTGAATATATTTTTGCCTGTTTGTAAGAGCTTGTTTGTTTGATATTTCGAAGGCAAGATATCCCGCCACTCGCGTCACCTATGTCATTGATATGTAGACCCCATGTGTGGTTGGCTTAAATTGGATCTACTCACCTACATCTATGCAAGCGTACGTAGGCAACCTAGCGGCATAACAAACAAAAGATCAAAAAATCACCGGTTGTAAACTCCTTATGTCAAGCTAATTCACGGCTCATCCTTCGTGCCACTTCTAGTACTTGTTCAATTTTCACTTACCTGTATATGTTTTTAGTGAGTTGTCGCGTAATGTTAAAATTTCCAATCATGAAAATGAATGTGCATATCATGAACATTTGAATTTAGATCGAGTTTTGAAGCGTGTTGTATTCACATGAATTTCCATTCTTCTTCATGTGAGAAATTGAATATCTAAACTAGTGTGTGATAACAATAATCAAAGAACCACTAGTCGGATCCATTGCATATGTGTTGTGCTACAATGCATTGCATTATTTCTTATTCTTTCATCGTGGCAGCTTCATGTGCATATCATGAGCTACAACACAAACTTGCAATTCTCCTACATTTTGTTTGTATTCACTACAAGATATGTGATCTTTCACATGAACTTTTTATTAATAATTGTAAGTACAGTCAACACCTATGTGAGATTTTGGTGAAGATAACACAATAGTTAAAGAACGAATGAGAATTTGTTGTGTTTTTATAGGAAATGCATAAGTCAAGCTTAATGTATAAAAACAATTGGCTCTTTAAATTGAGCTTGTAAAATAGTATGCCAACTTTTTTGCACTCATTAGTTTGGTAGGTTATAGTGTCTAAGTATACTCAAAAGGATCCACATCAAAATAAAATGCTCCCTCATTTTAAATAATTGGGGAAATAAAAAATAAATTAAGTAAATGACATCTGGCGGGTCCAGGTGGATCTCATGTGCTGCAAGGCGACATGGAACATTTGCTAGTAAAATTAATTGGGCTCAATAACTGTTTTGCATCACAACATTTTTGTTTGCTTATTTATTTTCTACCAATTTTGCGTATGCTTTTGTAGTGAACTGCCCCATATGAAGCTGAAGTATGAATTTGATTTTTTTAAAGTAATAACTTTTAATAAGACATGTTTCATTATGGATCTATCAATAAGAACTCTTAAGAATTGTGATGCTTGTAAAGAGCATGATATTCTTCGTGCAAGAAGTGTACCGGAACTTTTGTGTTAAACTACTTGATAAAAATCAATATGCCTTTATATTGTTGAAAGTTTTTTTTAGTAGTGGCTTGTTTTCAAAGAAAAAATTAATGATATTTTCTTCACATTTAATGATTAAAATATCATTCTATATATCAAAATAGTCAAATTTATGTGAATCTTGTTATTGTGTGCTTTCTAAACTATCACATATTTAAGACATACCTATAAGCCCACCTTTTTTAAACACTTTGCATAAATTTTGGCCTATTTGTAAGAGCTCGTTTGTTTGATATTTCGAAGGTAAGATATCCCATCACTCGGGTCGCCTATGTCATTGATATGTAGACCCCACGTGTGGTTGGCTTAAATTGGATCTACTCACCTACATCTATGCAAGCGCACGTAGGCAACCTAGTGGCGTAACAAACAAAAGATCAAAAAATCACCAGTTGTAAACTTCTTGTGTCAAGCTAATTCGTAGCTCATCCTTCGTACCACTTATAGTACTTGTTCAGTTTTTACTTACCTGTATATGCATGTTTTAGTGAGTTGTCGTGTAACGTTAAAATTTTCAATCATGAAAATGAATGTGCATATCTTGAACATTTGAATCTAGATCGAGTTTTGAAGCGTGTTGTGTTCACATGAATTTCCATTCCTCTTCATGTGAGAAATTGAATATTTAAACTAGAGTATGATAACAATAATCAAAGAACCACTACACAGATCCATTGCATATGTGTGTGTTTTACAATGCATTACATTATTTCTTATTCTTTCATCATGGTAGCTTAATGTGCATATCATGAGCTACAACACAAACTTGCAATTCTCCTACATTTTGTTTGTATTCACTTCAAGATATGTGATCTTTCACATGAACTTTTTATTAATAATTGTAAGTGCAATCAACCCCTATGTGAGAATTTGGTGAAGATACACAATAGTTAAAGAACTAATGAGAATTTGTTGGGTTTTTTATAGGAAATGTCTAAGTCAAGCTTAATGTATGAAAATAATTAGTTCTTTACATTGAGTTTGTAACAAAGTACGCCAACTTTTTGGCGCTCATTAGTTTGGTAGGTTATAGAGTGTCTAAGTGTACTCAAAAGGATCCACGTCAAACATAGACACCATTTGAAGAGTACATTTAGGCACTCTATAATAGACCTGAGCAAGTTGAGCCCGCATTGGCTCGGCCCAAGCCTGTTGGGTTTTTGCCCACCCACAAACCTTAGTGGATTGGGCCCGAGCATAGATCCTGCTGCCTAGAAAAAAATCTTGGCCCTAGCCCAGGCTGGAATATTTGTTTTGGTCGTTTTACATTATAAACTACGCAGGCAGCCTGCAAGGACCCGATCCAAAAAACAGGCCTAAGTCACCTAGTGGGACGGTCATGGGCAAGATTATTTTGGCCCCAAATAATTGGGCTTTTTTTGCCCCGACCCGAACCCAGCTCGGCCCATAAAATGCCCAAGTCTACTCTATACTCTAGGCATCTAGCCTAAATCAAATAGATTAAATTGAATGAGTTAGAGTTGAAACCAATAATAGGATTAATGGATCAAGTCATATGATGAATTAGTAAAAACTATTACATATATAGATGAACACAAGAACTCAGAGGATGTGGTTGTAGAATTATTGAACAACAATGAAGATGTCCAATAGATCACTAGAGCATCCAGTGATAGCAGGATCTAACCTAGAGTTGGTGTTGTACTATAACCAATGTTCGCCTAAATAGTCGTTTAGCCCGTTTAAACACCGTGTACACGCTACACGGTGGTGCGCCGTTTCCGTTTAATCACCCGTTTACCCCATTTAATTGGTCGTTTAGCCCGTTTAATGGAACGTTTTGCCCGAATAATGGCTAAACGGTAGGTGACCGACTGTTTCCCGTTTAGCGTTTAGGAAAACACTGACTATAACTAGTACATGGTCCAAAGGCTATCAATGTATTATTGAACAATCCAACGAAGTAACCGATCAACAATCGAAGAATTTGGCTACGTCCTTCACTCAAGGCTCAATGGATGATCTAGAGAAGAGAAGATGGCAACCGAACAGTCCAATGAAGGTGAAGGTCATCTTGGCACGAACATTGTCTTGATCATTTATGTGTACGCTCTAGAACCACTAGGCATTTCAATGTAGGTAGATAGACAAATCACAATTTCAATTGGACTCCAATGGCTAGCTCAAAGAACCTGGCTATGTGCCATCACTGGATGATCTAGTGGTGCACCTAGAGTGTCAATGGATCATTGGTTGGACTATGTGTCTATATTTGTTGTGGTCTCTATTTATAACTCTTTGACTAGCTTTGTTAGGATACCTTGGCACATTGGAGACCTAAGCTGAGATGTGGAGTTAAAGAGAAGGCCAAGAGAGAAGTCATAGCCTAGGTGTGAGATTGAGTGCATGTGATCATCTTGAGCTCCTTGTTGGATTAGGTGTTTTTCTCATGGAGCTCCGAACAGTTTTTTTTAGTTGCCTCAAAGCTATCAAAATACCGAGCTCAATATTTGTGGTCACTTGGAGAGCAAGGTTTGAAAAGCCAATACTTGTGACCACCTCAACACCATAGGCGTAGGCAAACCCTAGTTGTTTGGTTGAACCCTAAGATAAATCACTTGTCTCTATGTGCTATTTGTGTTTGTGTTTGATTTGGGCATCACCCCCTTGTGCTTTCGTTGTTTGCTAAGAATTGTGAGCTTGTGTATGTAGGTGCATCCAAAGAAAACTTCAAGAGATCATCATCTTCTACCTTTGGTAACTTGTCAAGTTCAGTCCTTAGTGGAAGTAGGAGATAGCCTAGTTAGTGGCACCTTGCTTGTGTAGCTGTTGCTTTTGTAGTTGTTTAGAGTAAGGTAGCCTGAGTAGCTTGTGCTTACTCTTTTGTTTTCTTCTTGCTCTAGCTCTTGTAGTTGCAATAGCTCTTGTTTAGTCTAGGTGATTTAACTCCATTGTGTTCTACAATTGGTTGCAAAGCCAATTCAACAACAAGTACTAAATGTTTTTCGCAAGTGTTGTTTAAATCTTGTAGATCACCTATGCACCCCCTCTCTAGTTGATGACTTGTGTGGTACTGGGTCATTTTCTTACACGAGTGGCCAAATTTTTTTCTAAAATAACTTACATCTCTCCCAACAATTCTATTAAAACAAATATAATATTTAATAGATCAATGCCAACATGTAGGAGATGTGTTAGCCAAAAATAGTTTTGCATATTCTTCTTATGTGCATTCTTTTAAAACTAAAAGAAAAAACACTATAAGAACAAAGTTCTAGATATCACCATTGTAAATACAAATGCAGGTGAGATCTAGGTCCAGGTGGATCTCATGTAATGTGAGGTGACATGAAAAACTAAGCAACAACTTTCACTTATGAGATTAACTAGGATTAGCTTAACATCTTTGTTTACACATTCAGTTTCTTCCAATTCTGTAGATACTTTGGTGGTGAACAAACTCTTTTTAAGAAAAATGTTAATAGTTTATCAAATAGAAGCATTTTATTTTGGAACTCGGTTAACTTAAATTGGACGCACTCACACAAATGTTAACAGTTTATCAAATAGAACCATGTTGGTAGCCAATGTCAATGATATATATGTGGACCTCGGTTAGCTTAAATTGGACGCACTCACACAAATCTATATGTAAGCACAGACAACCTAGCTTCATAACAAGGAAAAGATTAAAAAAATTGCTAGCTATAAATACCTTATGTGAAGCTGATTCAACTCATCATTCCTACCACTTCTAGTACTTATTCAATTTTCACTTACTTGTATACGTCTATAATCTGTTGTCGTGTAACATTATAATTTCCAATCATAACAAAGTCCATCTCTTGAAAATTAGAACTTAGACCAAGTTTTGAAGCGTGTTATATTCAAATGAATTTTGGTTCCACTTCATGAGTAAATTTTATGATCTCAATTAGACTATGGTAACGATAATCAAAGAACCACTAGTCAAATCTAGTATGTATGCGCTAGGCTACATGCATTGTTTCATAGTCTTTCATCATGACTAATTCATGTACATATCATGAGGTACAACATGAATTTGTAATCCTCATGCACTTTTTTTATAATCACAACAAGATTTGTGGTCTTTCTAGAAAATCTTTTATGAGTGACAAATACTTGTAGTGATTTTTTTTTATTGAGTGGATGATAGTTTTTCTAGTATAGGTTACATATTACCCCACAATTTTATTGAAGAAATCTAATATTTATTAAATCCACACCTACATGTAGCAGATGTATCAACCAAAAAATATTGTTTTCATTTTTCTAATATGTATGTTTATTTAAAAATCTTGAAAACAAATTACAAGAACAAGTTGTAGGATGCACCATTGTAACTACTACTGCAAATGACATATGGGTCTAGCTAGATCTCATATACTGTGAGGTGACATGAAAAATGAAATAACAACTCCATGATTTGAGTTAAGCTATCATGCAGCTCGGCACCATTTATTTTTGTTCTATTTTGTAGGTTCGTTGATGGTGAACAACCACACTATGTCTGAATTGGTCGAAAAGAAGGTAATAACTTGTCAATAATAAGGCATGTTTTATTTTGGATTTGTCAATAAGAAGTTTTGAGAATTGTGTCGCATGAATTTTATTATGACATTGTGAATATGAAGACCCCGATGGTTCTTGTAGAAGAAGTACATGAAAACTTTGTTGTCAAATTGAGTTGATATAATTATATGTCGTTGTTTTTGCGTGGCATATATTATTATTCATAGAGAAGTTTGGCAATGTTATTTTCACATTACCATTAAAAGTATCACTTTATATTACTAATTAATTTATATAAATTCTAAATAACCATATCTTTAAATATGTCTAGGGTCACCTTTTGTTTAAAAGATCAATTATGATATATTTGTGTGTAATTGTAAGAGCTTGCATGTTTATTATTCCTAATAAAAAGAAGACCTAAGTATAGTGACTTTGAGTTGCTCCTGAAGATAATGCGTCCTACCGGTATTCAGAAGACCTAAGAGCATCCCCAGAGTGCCCAAAACAATCTCCCAATCTAGGAATTTTGGCAAGATTGAAAAAACTCATCTCCAACAACTCCAAAACCCACCTCCCAATCTTTTCACACTTGGAAAAAAACCACCCCCACACATGTAAAGTTGCGTGCGTATCGTCGCGCCAATCTGAAGGTGGAAGGACGTGGGGAAGAAAAAAAAGTAGGACAGGGTTCCTGATGCAAATGTACAAGAGAGAAATAAATTATAAAAGCGGTTAGTGTGATTTACAAATAGTTTAGGATTCCTGATGTAAAATTACCTTCTATCTTTTAGGCGCGAGATTTTAGAAATTGTTGGAGTTGTAGCTTTTTTTACGTCTTTCAATATATTTTGCAAAGGTTGGAAAACCTATTTTGGGGGGTATTTTATTAGATATTGTTGGAGATGCTCTAGGTATAGTGACTTTGAGTTGCACGTCTAATGAGTTGATGTGTGACGTTATAATTTTAAAATATAAAAAAGAATGTGTCTCTTTAAAATTAGAATTTAGACTGATTTTTAAAGTGTATTGTAAACATGGATTTCTTCGCTACATACATTATTTCATATTTCTTTTATCATGAGTTCATGACTAATGCATGTGCATATCACGAGGAATAACATGAATTCGTCGATAATAACTCTTGTATTCAGAATAACATGAATTCATAGTTCTTATGTGAGAACTCTTGTATTCAAACCGGGGTTGGACCATCAAGTGAAGGGTTTTTTTTCCTCCGAACATGATGAGCTTCATAAGTAAATTATAAGTTCTTTTCCTTTTTTATCGAGGAAAAAAGAGCTTTATATATATCTTACTCAGAACCAAGGTTACAATCTCGAGCTATATAGGTTCTTTTCCTACTAAGAAGCAAACTACGATTTGCATCAAATGCAATTGTCATAAGGGCAATCAAATACGGTCATTAAGGGTTTTTTTTTAAGAAGTCAAAGACAATCTTAACAATGAGGGATCAGCATCCTTCAGTGGAGATGAAGACAGAACAGGGAGTGTACGAACCAATTGCTCACATACTATGTTTTATTCAGATAGCCACAAAATTTAAGAATGATTGCCCGCCTGCCACAGGCCATGGATGTCCACTCTTGTCTACTGCTGACTTGCTGAGACGAAATGGGCCATAGTACAGGTACAGCAGGATGTTTGGTGAGATGCACTAGCTACTCGGCTCTCACTGGCGCTCACAAAAACGACAGATATTTGCTTTTTGCCATGCCTTAGAAAAATGGGAGACTGCTTATAGAATTCTGCTGTCATGTACCGCAATCGCATTTTAGCGATTTGTTGTGAGAGAAAAATACTATTGGCTAGCTGATAAGCTCTGGCTCAAACCATCATGCGACCGTGGCCATATACTGCAATCGCGGCTGCATATAATTTAGAACTGACGTGGCCAGCCACGTTGCGGTTTTTCTGTCGTTCATATTCGCATCCTTGTCGTCGTCGGCTGCGTTACGTTGACGTTTGAACTCTGCCGGGAAAGATATATTATATTTATATTTAGGATGATTCGGCGTAGATATACAGACTATCGTGTAAATTACAGACGAAGAATGTCCAGATGTTGTATCAGGTGACAAAAACTATTTCCCTAAATAAGATTTAGAACTACATGGACGAACAATAATGTGCTGTTGTTTGATGCGAAATTTAGAATCTTTTCAGCCGTACTCCGCACCAGAGTCCATGAGAAATGAAAAGGAGTTCAGTATATACGTAAAAATGCAGAATCCTTCGCTATCTATGTTGGACCATCCCACGCCAGTTACTGCGTCCAACCATCCGCGGCTCGATCCCCATCCCGGTTGCGTCCCCGGTGTCAAGTCCGCCGCACTCCTTCCCACGCCACGCCGCGCTCCTCCCCTCGCCGCGGCACCATCCCCGTCGCGCCCCCGTCCTCCGCCGCGCTTTGTCTCAGCCGCGCCCCTTCCCCCGTCCTAACGTCTTATCTCCTCTGCAACATCCGTCCGACCGTTGCAACATATGCAGTATACTATTGAAACATACTTATATAGTCATTGCAACATCTAGATGAAACGAATAAAACACGCGTCTAAAATAGCTGAAACATTTGGAACATACATTTGCAACATACGTCCGAAACAGCTGAAACATGTGGAACATACACTTGAAACATGCGGGTGTTGCCATTGCAACATATGCAACATTAGATCCTTTTGCAACATCAATATGAAACACATGAAACATACAGATGAAACACATGAAACAAATAGATAAAATGCATGAAACGTACGTCTGAAACAACTGAAACACTTGAAGCATATACTTGCAACATACGTATATAGCCATTGCAACATACGCAACATACAGATGAAACACTTGAAAACAACTTCCGAAACACACCAGAACACAAACATGGCGCCTCCTGTAGCCATGGCCTACTTAGTGGGGAACTGCGGTAGCCAGCAAACGGTGCTCGGGTGCAGTGGAGAAGGAGAATGGTGGCAGGTAAGCGGCTGGGCGTGGTGAAGAACGCCGCACCAGAGCAGTCGTCGTGGACCATGCCGCGTCGGCTCGAATAACTCGGCGGTGAGTGGTGAGTGGCGGTGGGGAGATAGGAATTGAAAGTAGGCGGCGGCGCTCGGGCGTGGTGCAGCACGCCGTTGCATTGCGGACGCGGCAACGCAGTCGCGGTGGAGCAAACCGCGGCGATGCGAGCGCGGAGAGTTGGTTCGAGAATGGATGGGGAAACAACGGCGATTCGAAATGAAGGTGAGAGCGGCGATTTTTTAATTTTTATTTCCGTGCAGACGGCGGTGTTGCCTGTTGGACCATTCGGGCATCGAGGCCCACCAACGCGCGTTCGGACGAAACGAAAGCCCTACCCACAGCATTATCGAATTTGATTTGTTGGGTCTGGATTCATCAGACTGCAAATAGGAGAACTATAAACCAAAGTGAACTTAGAATAACCAAAGTTATAGCAGATGTTCCATCGGTACGTCCAAAGCCAGGCTTTGTTTTCTCCTTGCTAGGAGGAAAAAAACCTGCTGTTCAGTATATGAGATCAGGTGGAGTCAATATATATTCTACCACGATCTGACTAGTGACTAGTTAAAGAGATCTCCTAGTTAAAACTGGAGCCAATGCCAACTGCTCCTCCGAGCTCTCCCGTATCCAGTGGACAACGCAAAAGCCAAGCCGCGGCAGGCAAAGCCAGCGCCCAGCCTCGCTCGTCGGCAGTCGGCACCAGGCGACGCGGACGCTCGCAGCAGCGCAACGCAAGGACGACCAAGCGCCAAGCGGGGAAGATGCCGAGCCACGGGGCGGGGCGGTAGCGGACGAAGCGAGCCGGCCGGCGCCCCAGCAGCGGCCAGCGCGACGGATACCAAGTCGCTATAGACTGGAAAGAAGGAAAGGCTGGTGGTGGTGTTACGCTGTCCCGACTCGACGGCTGTGCTGTGCTCTGGTGACGCGCGGGTCCTCCCAGTTGACATTCTTTTATGAAAAAGACGGCGCCTGAACGTACTAGCTTATTGTAATCCGTATCCGTATACCCGTGGCTACATGACTGCTACTGCTGCTATCTGCCACGGAGTCGGCTCGAATGATTTTTTTTCACTGTTTAGGTTGAAAAACACTGTTTATGCTGAAAATTTGTGAGAGAAAAACACTACTTCGGCTAAAAAAACAAGCCAAACAAGCCAGGTTCATTCATTCGCGGAGTATTATCTTAAAATAAATAAATAAATAAAAATAGGAGTGGGTAGAATGATTGAGTGAGGAGTCGTAGGGTGATTCGGTAATTTTGCCCTGCAGCAGGGAATGCTATGAACACGATAATTTCTTTTCATTTGATGCCGCTTATATAAAATAAAATAGCCATGAGCCAAAAAAGGCGCTCTTTTTCTGAACTCTCGGTGGGCTTCAATTTCGGTTGATCCGTTTTGGATCCTGCAGATTCGGTCCAACTCGATCATGCGTGACATACTGACGTGCCAGTGCCGCGATTCCTTAAACAAAAGATGAAGGGCCACCGCCCGCAGGCCCCGGCCGCGGCGAACCGTCCCTGGTTCCAACCCGCCGGAAGCGGGCAGCTGGAGTTCTTCACACAGGGGTATCGGCCTTTCGCAATGCAAGTGACGAGTAGGAGCATGCGCGAATTGGCATACGGTAATTCTGTGGTCAATTCCATAACATAAATCATGATGAACGCACTTTGTGTTGGATAATTTATGATTGTGTGGTCAATTCCATAATGCTTCGTTTAGATCTTTGGAATTAAATTTTATTTTAATAATTATAATTCAGATACAAAATAATTAAGCTAATATGTTTGCATATGAATTATATTTATATATTATTGTTGATTATATGAGAGAAATACTTATGTGTTAAATTTCTACTATAAAAAAATAAGTTGAATAACGCTATAAATTAAATAAATTAGAGAGTAAAACATACTTCCTCTGTCCTATTAAAAAGAGACGTTTTAAGATTGGGTGCGACTCGAGGAGAATGCAAAATGACTCATCATGCCCCTGCATCTACAATTATTACTGGTTCCAAAAGGACATCAATTGTCCTGGCGTCTGCCATCAAGGACGGCATGAATCTGTGGGGCCTTAAACCAGCGACTCTAGGTTGTTTGAAATCCGTACACACACTTAGGCAGGAGTGTTTGGTTCTTTAGTCGCTTTTAAAATTTATGTCATATCAGATACTAATAAAAAGCATTAAATATATATTAATTATAAAATCAATTACATAGATAGAGGCTAATTTGTGAGACGATTTGTCGGCGTTTTGGACCGGCGGGCCCTCAACCAACTAGTAAATTTGTACTACGTGTTCCCAATCCTGGATGGTGATGTAAAGAGACACAAGGTTTATACTGGTTCGGGCAATGGGTGCCCTACGTCCAGTCTGAGAGTTCGATCTTGTATTCCTTGCACCGAAATGCTCGTAGTAGGGGGTTACAAGCAGGACGAGAGAGGGAGCTTGTCCCAAGTCTCCATGTGGAGCGACGTGGATTGCTTGAGATGTTGATCTCAAGCAGCGGGGGAGCTCGTGTGTTCGTCCGTGCGTTTATGCGTGAATTCGTTGCGTAGGCATAGGCCTAATCGTAAGTGTCCGATCCCCCAGAAACGACCCTGGTCCCTCTTTTTTATAGTTGAAGAGGGGACAAGGGTGATACATGTGCTAGCTACACGGCGTCGTGCGAACGGAGGCGGCATGTCCGAGCCCTGTAGCCTGTTCCTGTGGCGGCGTGGTCGACGGAGTGGTCCCGTCCTTGAAGTACTGGGGCGACGCGCCGGTCACATCCGTTCCTGTGCGTCGTGGGAGCTCCAGTGTTGGCTTGAAGCGGGGCATGGCGGTCGACGCGCCGATCACCGTGTGTTGACCGCGTGAGAAGCCGGGACTCAGTTGGTGCCGAGGCCGAGCCATCGTGGGAGGCTCGGTGGGCGCGAATCCCGAGGTTACCGAGGCCCCGAAATATATTACCGAGGCTCGGGGGGAGCAGTTAGTCCCATGTGCTGATTCCGAGGCCATAGTGACCCGGACTTGACTCCCCACACCACTCCCCTCCAAACTCTTGTTCCTAGGGCAGGGCTTAGGTGGCACAGTGCAGCGCGGGCGCTGATCGTGGGCACAGCACCAGAGCATAGTGGCCGGTAACCCCTACCCCGTCCTGTCCTGGACGGTATGGCGTTGATGCGACTCCCCGTCTCGTCGGCCGCTCCGCAGTGTCGAGCCATCGTCCGGCTGATATCGCGGGAGTGGTTGGCGCATTAATGGGACGTGACGCCTGGTCGGGAGGACTGGTCGAGGCAGGAGCGACGGGTTTTTGTGGAGCTGGCCTCGGGTGATATGGCGAATCGTCATCTCGTCTGAGGCTTCTTGCGCGGGTCCTCGGGCGAGACGGAGAATTGGTTCCCCGTCGAGGCCTCCAGTGCGAGGCCTCGCGCGAGGCGGAGACTTGGCAGACCGTCGGGGCCTCCCGTGCGAGGCCTCGAGCGAGGCGGAGAGCCGGTGGGCTCGGACGAGGCCGAGGGTTAACCAATGGCTTACCTTTTGGCTTTGTTCTTGATGGGGTTTAAGTGGTTCTTTCGGTATATGCTCGGAGTACCCCATTTTATGGTACCCGACAGTAGCCCCCGAGCCTCAGGGAGAGCGTGGGCACTCTTTTTGAGGTTTTGACGAGGCTTGACTTGCGGTAGCTCCTGACGAGATAGTGTTCCATACTTCGAGGACTTGGTGGGTGCGCGTGAGCGCACCCGCCGGGTGTAGCCCCCGAGGCCCTAGGGGAGTGGATTTATTCCTCCAGGGTCTTTTTCCCACGTTGAGCGAGGGATTTTATCGTATTTGCTGAGCCCACGAGTGCGAGTTCGGGTCGCAGGGTCCCGGCAAGATCGCAGGAAGAGCCCTCGAGCCTCTGCATGGAGCGAGAGGGCGATCAGGGGTTCCCCTGACTTTTTGTGCGACCCTTGCGCTTCCTTTTTGCTCGGAAGGAGGGGTGGAATATGCCAGGCTACCCTCGGTGGGCGCGAGCGGTGACATTTCTGGTGAGTTGTTATCGGGTAAGTCCGAGTGGAGGCCCGCACCCCGTTCGCTAGGGGTTGGCTAGCGGTCCAGAGATGCACTCCAAGAGTACCAGAGGGTTTCTCTAGTGGGTGCTGGGGCCGTTCGTTGGGCCCTAGTGGCTCGATGCCTCTCTACGGTGGGATCCCATTCGGAGACCTCTCTACCGGTCTCAAACACGACTTAGGACGTCCTGAGCGATTGTTCACTCGGGCTCTGGCCATGCACGGGCTCGCCCATAGTCGTCCCTGACTCTGTTGCCCTGGGGTGGCTGTCGAAACCCTTAGGGGCCCAGCCTTCGAACCCCTGGACCGTAATAGGCTCGATGCCCTTTATCATGTTTTTTCAAGTCTTCAAGTGTAGGCTTGGGTTTGTCTTGGGTGCAGGAGGAGCCCTTGAGCCTCCGCACGGAGCGAGAGGGCCGGCAAGGGGCCCCCCTAACTTTTTTGTTTGACCCTCGCACATCCTTTTCGCTCGAACGGAGGGGTTGTTTGCTGAGCCCACTCGTGTGTGAGCCTGGGTCACTAGGTCTCGGCAAAGTTGTAGGAAGAGCCCCCGAGCCTCTGCACGAAGCGAGAGGGCAGTCAGGAGTTCCCCTGGCTTTTTGTACGCCCCTCGCTTGTGAGGGTTTGTTTGTCGAGCCCCCCTCGGGTGCGAGCCTATGTCACGGGGTCTCGACATATCTACAGGAAGAGCCCCCTAGCCTCTGCACGGAGCGAGAGGGCCGTCGGGAGTTCCCCTGACTTTTTATACGACCCTTGCACATCCTTTTCGTTTGGAAGGAGGGGTTGTTTTGCCGAGCCCCCTCAGGTGCGAGCCTGGGTCGCTGGGTCTCGGCAAGGTTGCAGGAAGAGCCCCTTAGCCTCTGCACGGAGCAAGAGGGCCGTCAGGGGTTCCCCTGGCTTTTTATATGACCCTCGCGCTTCCTTTTCGCTCGGAAGCAGGGGTGGAATATGCTAGGCTACCCTCGATGGGCACGAGCGGTGGCACTTCCGGTGAGCTGTTATCAGGTAAGTCTGAGTGGAGGCTCGTACCTCGTTCGCTAGGGGTCAGCTAGCAGTCTAGAGATGCACTCCAAGAGTACTAGAGGGTTTTTCTAGTGGGTGTCGGGGCCATTCGCTGTGCCTCGGTGGATCGATGCCTCCCTACGGTGGGATCCCATTCGGAGACCTCTCTGTCGGTCTCAGACATGACTTTGGGCATCCCACGCATTTCGCTTGCTTGGGTCTCAGCCCCATATGGGCTCGCCCATAGCCGTCCCTGACTCTGTTGCCCTAGGGCGGCTGTCGAAACCCTCGAGGGCCCAGCCTTCTAACCCCTGGACCATAATGGGCTCAGCGCCCAGTCCCTTTGTCCGAAAGGAATCGGGTGGGGGGTATCTCCCCCATTGGCTGGACAATGGCAGGCGCGCCTTTTGAGACGATTTTCTTGGGGAGGCAGAACGGCTTCTGCCGCTACAGCGGTTGGACACAACGTGGCATCAGCGGATGGGACATAACTGTTCTCGTGATTAATGAGGAAAAGGTGGGCACGTGGGTGATAAAATCGGATCTGGATTAACTGCGCCAGATCTGAGGGAAACTTTCCTGATTTCATTGCCTGTCCGTTTCGTCTTCTTCCTGCATAAATACGCAACGAGCCTCGCCCCTCCCCTCCTTACCTTATCGCCGTAGTCAAATTCTCCACCGCGCTCATGGGCGGCAATGTCGTTGTCACCGAGGCAGACCCTTGGGGTTCGTCCGACACCACTGTGGAGACACTTCAGTCGCTCATCAACGGTGGACTTCTTTGTCCGGTTACCGACCCCAACAGGCTAGAGTGGATCGCTCCATCGGGCGAGCCAGAGCCGAGGCCCCACGATGGCTACATCGTGAGCTTCGTGTCTTTTCACGAGCGCGGCCTCGGCCTTCCAGCGAACCGGTTCATACGGGCGCTCCCGCACTACTATGGCATGGAGCTCCACAACTTCAACCCCAATTCCATCGCGTAGGCGGCCATCTTCATCACCGTCTGCGAGGGGTATCTGGGGATTGCTCCCCATTGGGAGCTGTGGCTCCACCTCTTCCAGGTGGAGCATACCACCAAGCCGATGGGTACGTTGGGCAAGAGGAAGGCGGTGAGGGCCGGCGGCTACACTCTCCAAGTTCGCCAGGACCGTCAGCACCTCTACATCCCAGCCCAACTCGCATCAACCAATCGCCGCTGGTACACGAGCTAGTTTTATCTCCGCAACGACGACGGCGAGCTTCCCCCCTACATCGGGCAAATTGTGGAGAGCTGTCTGGAGAAGTGGAAGTACGGCGTTCCGAAGGAGGATCAGCACAAGCTGTAGTCACTCCTGGAGGGGCTAGAGAGGCTGTTGGACTGCTGCCTTACGGCGGCTGTGGTTGTGGTGGCCTTCCACCGCCGGAGGGTGCTGCCGCTGATGGCTCGGCGGCGGTGCCTGTTCGAGATGAGGCCAGATGAGCCGATCGAGGGCATCTGGATGTCCGTCTCTGCCCTCTCCGATGAGGATATTCTTCGTCGAGTGAGGGAGACGGTGGAGGCGAAGCTGAGGAGCGGTGGCCTGACCCCCATCGCGATGCACCCATCGTGGGGGTTCCTCTCCCCAGTAAGTCACGCGCCGCTATAGCCATCGAGGCCTCTCCGTTCCCCAATGTTTCATGTTCCCTTACCCTTGTTCGCCGTTCCTGTAGGGGATGAGGGACGTGCGAGCCTCCCCGCTGCCCGTTCCTAAGGACTCAGCGCGGCAGGCGGTGAACCGGGTGCACACCGAGGCGCAGAAGAGGCGGAAGGATGCCAAGGTGGTGAAGCGCACGAGGAAGATCCTTGCGCACGAGGGATTGGAGAAGCGCCGCCAGCAGTAGAGGCAGGACGGTCTCCCGGTGGAGTCGTCTCCGTCGTCATCGCTGTCGGCGGACTCTGCGAGCGGAGATGACGAGAGCGAGATGGGGCGGGTCCCCTGGACCATCTCCCCGACATCAGGGAGATGGTGCTCGGGGCATCGGCGAGCAGCCCGGTGCTCCTAGGAGGATGAGGAAGGGACGCCTCGGGGCCGGCGATTGCTCGCCCCGGGGCCAAGGCCGACACGCCCGAGGCACGGGCGTTGGGAAAGCACGCCGTCAGCCAGTGGGCTCGACGACAGTGGTGGAGCGGGTGGCGATAGGGGTAGTGCAGCTGCCCCCGTAGAGGACCGAAGGGGTGCCGGGGTCCATCGAGGACCGGCCAGCGCCAGCGGATACAGAGGGTGTGCCTCTGCCGCTGCCATCGCCTTCGCCGAGGAGGGTCGCCGTGCCGAAGCGGTTGCAGCCCCGCTCGAGGTAAGTGTATCTTTGGCAAAGTCGTAGCATTTTCCGTTCGTTCTTTGGTCGTATGCTGACCCCATGAATATTTTGTCTTCAGTCGGAAGCGACCTACGGAGGTGCCCACCTTGGCGCCCCTTAAGGCGCTCAAGGTGACCTCGGCTCCACCGCCTACTGGGTGGCGGAGGCATAGGCCGCCATGCGATGTGGTGCGGCATCGGCGAGGACTGACCCGAAGGAGCCGGTCGCCCAAGGAGGGGCTGTCGAGGCGACCCCGACACAAACAGGGGAGGGAGCGCCTCCACCCCGCGATGCCGAGGCTCGTGAGTCAGATGGGGCCGAGGCGCCCTCTGTTGCTGAGGCCACCGAGGTCGAGGCCGAGGCGACAGAGGCTAGGGTGCCTAGGACCGCTGAGGCCGTAGCGGAGGGGGCCGGAGCCCCTGGGACCGCCGAGGCCATGATGGCGGAGGCCAGAGCCCCTAGGGCCACCGAGGCTAGTGTGATTGCGGCGAAGCCGTCGAGCCTGGAAGTGGAGATGAAGGCGGCGGAGGCCTCGGTGGTGCCCCTGGTCCAAGGCCCTCCGTCGTTGCGGGAGGGCGCCCAGGAGGCGGAGGTCCATCCGATCTCCTCCGACGATACTTCTTGGGTGCAGGAGGTGGTCCACGCCAAGGTGGCCGGCGCCGTGGAACAGCCAGCTCCGACCCTAGGCGAGGGAAGCTTGGCCCTCGTGCGGGTATGACCCGAGCCCCATGGGTGGGACCACCCATGTGTCCTATGGTAGAGCCAGGATGACCCTGAGGGGGAGCCTCTGTTCGCCCTCGAGGATGTGGCCGAGGGCGAGCACTAGGATACCTTCGAGCAATACCGCCAGCTGGCGGAGCGGTCGCTGCGGACAGTGTTGTCCATTGTGGCTGATAGTTTGCCCGGCGTCGCCTAGGTACGCGCCTTCCTTTCTCGTGTGGTGTCGTCTCTTTTCGAGTCTTCTTGCAGTGCATGACCGCTATTCCGCTTATCTAGGAGCTTGAGACCCGATCCCTCGGGAAGTTGGTCTTTCTCCGATGGGAGAGGGATGTCTAGGACCAGCTCCAGTGGCAGAAGGGCCTGCTTGTCGGCACCAACGAGCTTCTGGCGGTGCAGAGCGCGGAGGCAGAGGACCTTCGCCTTCGTTGTGTCGATGCGAAGGCCGAGACGGCCATGGCTCAGGAGCAGGTCGCCCCTTTGGCGGCACGGGTCAAGGAGTTAGAGGAGGAGCTAGCCCGGGTGGTTGGTGATCGGGACGCCTTTAGGTCCCAGGCTAAAGAAGCCACGGCCTCTGTCAAGGCCCTTGCTAGACAGCTAGGGATAGAGCAGGGTGTGCACCAGCTTACGAAAGGTGCCTTGGATGAGGCCCTCAAGGCGGCTGAGGCATCTCGGACTGAGGTTGTGGTCTAGAGGGGAAAGGCCAAGGGTGTCTTATTCCCCTTGTTTTATTTGTTTTTCTTGTGTTTGGCCCCTAACTCCTTGGTGTGATACAGAGCTGGAGGGAGAGGCTTCCAGGGCAGCCGAGGCCTCCCGGGTTGAGGTCCAGCGCCTGAAGGAGAAGGCCAAGGCGTCTCGGGTCGAGGCCCAGCGCTGGGGAGAGAAAGCCGAGGCCTCTCGGGTCGAGGCCCGACGCTGGGAGCAGAAGGCCAAGGGTGAGTCCCGTAGGCTTCCATCCCTATTTGGCTTGTTTTCCTTTGCGCTCAACCCCATTCTGTTTCCTTTGGCGTAGAGTTGGAGGTGGAGGTCACCCGGGCAGCCGAGGCCTCCGTCGTGGTGTAGGCGGTGCTTGAGACCGAGATCAGGGAGCACGACGTGCTGAAAAGTGCCACCCGTACCACCTGCGAGGCCCTGGAGGTTGAGGGGGTTCAGTCAGGTAGCTCCCTTGGGAGCCGTCTGATTGCGTTGAGCGGCCAAGTGCGCGAGCGGCTCCGAGGAGCGCTGCACACGGGTGTCAAGCGCGCGCTGGCCATCATCGCCTCGCACTACATCGGTGTTGACCTCCAGGCCATCAACGATGGCTATGTCCTGCCCGATGATGATGAGGAGGCCGACAAGGCGGTCGCGAAGCTGATAGAGGCGGCGGAGGGCCTCAGCACGGTGCTGACCAAGCTGTTCGAAGAGGAGGTGGTCCCTCCCTCGCCGTCCGCCGATGCTAGAGGCCCTAAGCCTTGACCTAGGCCCAAGAGGCCATGTAAATAGAATAGGGATTAACTTTGTATCGAAACGCTTGTGACCGTCGAGGCCTTTTTTAAAGTACTCGTTCTTCTTAATCGTTTTTCCTGTATTTCCGAGCCTTTGCCCTCTGTTGTCTCTAATCAGATGTCTTTTGCAAAAAAACCTCTTTGGAACCTAAGCCGCCCCTTGGGCGAAAGGTGGTGAGGGAGTGCCGTAGCCCGGAGGCGTAGGCCGTCTCACGACTCTACCAGCCTTCTGGCCCTGAGACAGACTTTCGGTCCTTGGGTTTTTTACAACCGATTCGTCAGAGCGTGCTAGAGAGTTTGGCGTAGGAATTTTTTCGAAAAACAACTAAAAATGGTGCGTGGGACTTAGGGGGGAGTCCCCCATCTAGCCCCTGAGGGAGGCTCGGTTTTGCAGAAGCAGAGCCATGTCTCCCTTGTGATGTTATCATAATGCCGAGGCCCGCAATGGGCTCGGGGGTTTCTCGAAGAATTAGAACAACTGAAGAACGCTTCTTAATTGTATTTCGAGAAACAATGTATACAATGCTTGGAAATTTAAGGGTAAAAGTGACGTAGCTGTTCTATGTTCCAAGCGTTGGTAAGGATTTCGCCCTTTTCGTTGGCTAGCTTGTAGGTCCCGGGCTTCAGCACTTGGGCGACGATGTATGGTCCTTCCCACGGCGGGGTTAGCTTGTGGCAGCCCTTGTTGCTCTGCCTCAGCCTCAACACCAGGTCACCTACCTTCAGGTCTCAGCTTCGAATGCGTCGGGCCTAATAGCGCCATAGGGCTTGCTGGTACTTGGCCGAATGTAGTAGCGCCACATCTCAAGCTTCCTCCAGTTGGTCGAGGGCGTCTTCGCGGGTGGTGCGGTTGCTTTACTCGTTGTAGGCCTGTAGCCTCGGGGAACCATATTCCAAGTTAGTGGGGAGGATAGCCTCGGCTCCATAGACCAGGAAGAAAGGTGTGAACCCCGTGGCTCGGCTTGGAGTGTTCCTCAGGCTCCAGATGACCGACAAGAGTTTGGCGAACCATTTCTTGCCAAAGTTCTTCAACTGGTTGTAAATTCTTGGCTTGAGGCCTTGTAGGATAATGTCGTTAGCGGTCTGCTGACCACCTCATGGTCACCCTGCACCTCGCGTCGGTTGTCGAGGCGGTCGAGCAGCAGGGGGACCCTGGGGGCTATCGGTGCCTGAGCGGGCTTAGGACGAACCGAGGCCTCCCTATCCTACTGAGGTGGTGCCGTGGGAAGGTCTGAGGCACCCCCGCGCCGTTGGGAGGTGGAACTCTCGGCTTGCTGCACCGCGGCGGTCTCAAGGAGATCCCGGAGCTCACCGCGGACCCATCGCCCCTCCGTGGTAGAGGGCTCAGGCATCATGCGGACTAGCATCACCGTAGCCACGACGTTTTGGCTAGCGTGATTGAAGATTGGGGGTTGCTCACTCCCTTCATCGTCGTGGATGCGGTGGTGGACGTCGCGGGCCCTCCATCGGGCTCCTCCGCCATTGCCGCGACCTCGCTGCTCCTGCTCGAGAGTGTCTCGAAGCTGCTGCAGGAGGAGTCGGTCTTATTCGACCTTGGCCTAGAACTCACGGAGCTGTTCCAGGTTCGGGCGTTGAGGTTGTGCGAGGGCAAGGTTCCCGTTCCATGCTGTCGGTGGGACAACGCGTGGAGGTGTGGCGGTGCCTGCTCCCTGGCGAAGGGGGGAATGGTTGCCCACCCCCTCGTCCTTCTCGCCCGCCCTCGGCATCCCGAGCCCAATGTGGAAACACTCGCGAGTGGGGTCATAAGTGCCCTAGTCGTCGGAGTCGGAGTAGCCGCAGTAGTGTCTTGCAGCCAAGAAGCGGCGCATGGCTTCAGGGTCGTGGATTCCAGAGAAATCCGCTCTGGCCCACGCCTCATCCTCCTCTGAGGAGTCAGTGTGGGTGTGGGTCGAAGCTGTGGCGTCGAGGTCAAGGGCGAAACGTTGGTGGTGTCCCGAGGGCTCTACGTGAACGGAAGCATAGGCGTAAGCATAGGAGGCGGTGGCGTTTCTCAACCCAAAGGGGTACGGGAACGGTGCCATCGCCGGGTTTTGCTCCGCCTGGGTTGGCTCCTCAGGACGTGGCGGGGTAAAGCTTGATGACGGGGCGTCTT
Organism: Miscanthus floridulus; assembly: GCF_019320115.1. NCBI lineage: Eukaryota > Viridiplantae > Streptophyta > Magnoliopsida > Poales > Poaceae > Miscanthus > Miscanthus floridulus. The sequence continues at coordinate 25,106,267 of NC_089597.1, read as the reverse complement.
CACATGCCACCGGCATCTTTCCCTTGTCCAGGCTCAGGCTAGATAGGTCCCCAACCAAGGACCCTATGCCAACAGCTAGGCGCGGGATACCGGTGGAGCACGGCGCGTCGCCCTGAGCTTGCGTAGTGTTGTGGTGATGCTGCCCATGTCGCGCTTGGTGAGCGTGACAAGAGCGGCCGCCCAGGCATTGCCTATGCCTGGGTTGCCGGTGCGTGGCGTCGTCGTCGGTCGGTGGAGCTTGGGGTGTGAGGAGTACCATGTCGTACTCAAGCCCTAGAGACATAAACTCTAGGCTCCCAAACCAGATCACCATGCCAAGACGTAGTGGTCGTACGGGGTCTGCCATCCGGAACTTGTTGGGATGACGAAGCTGCAACGCAGAGGCCCCTACATGGCGCGCCAACTGTCGACGTTTTGGACCGGCGGGCCCTCAACCAACTAGTAAATTTATACTGCATGTTCCCAATCTCGGATGGTGATGTAAAGAGACACAAGGTTTATACTAGTTCGGGCAATGGGTGCCCTACTTCCAGTCTGAAAGTTCGATCTTGTATTCCTTGCACCGAAATGCTCGTAGTAGGGGGTTACAAGCAGGGCGAGAGAGGAAGCTTGTCCCAAGTCTCCGTGTGGAGTGGCGTGGATTGCTTGAGATGTTGATCTCAAACAGCGGAGGAGCTCGTGTGTTCGTCCGTGCGTTTATGCGTGAATTCGTTGCGTGGGCATAGGCATAATTGTAAGTGTCCGATCCTCCAGAAACGGCCCTGGTCCCTCTCTTTTATAGTTGAAGAGGGGACAAGGGTGATACATGTGCTAGCTACACGGCGTCGTGTGAACGGAGGTGGCATGTCCGAGCCCTGTAGCCTGTTCCTATGGCGGCGTGGTCGACGGAGTGGTCCTGTCCTTGAAGTACTGGGGCGACGCGCCGGTCACATCCGTTTCTGTGTGTCATGGGAGCTCTAGTGTTGGCTTGAAGCGGGGCGTGGCGGTCGACGCGCCGATCACCGTGTGTTGACCGCGTGAGAAGCCGAGACTCAGTTGGTGCCGAGGCCGAGCCATCGTGGGAGGCTCGGTGGGCGCGAATCCCGAGGTTGCCGAGGCCCCGAAATATATTGCCGAGGCTCGGGGGGAGCAGTTAGTCCCGTGTGCTGATTCTGAGGCCACAGTGACCCGGACTTGATTCCCCACACCGCTCCCCTCCAAACTCTTGTTCTTGGGGCAGGGGTTAGGTGGCACAGTGTAGCGTGGGCGCTGATCATGGGCACAACACCAGAGCATAGTGGCCGGTAACCCCTACCCCATTCTGTCCTGGACGGTATGGCGTTGATGCGACTCCCCGTCTCGTCGGCCGCTCCGCAGTGTCGAGCCGTCGTCCGGCTGATATCGCGGGAGTGGTTGGCGCATTAATGGGACGTGACGCCCGGTCGAGAGGACTGGTTGAGGCAGGAGCGACGGGTTGTTGTGGAGCCGGCCTCGGGCGATACGGCGAATCGTCATCTCGTCCGAGGTTTCTCGCGGGGGGCCTCGGTCGAGACGGAGAATTGGTTCCCCGTCGAGGCCTCTAGTGCGAGGCCTCGCGCGAGGCGGAGACTTGGCAGGCCGTCGGGGCCTCCCGTGCGAGGCCTCGAGCGAGGCGGAGAGCCGGTGGGCTCGGACGAAGCCGGGGGTTAACCGATGGCTTACCTTTTGGCTTTGTTCTTGATGGCGTTTAAGTGATTCTTTCGGTATATGCTCGGGGTACCCTGTTTTATGGTACCCGACACGATTTTTGAAGCCTAATTTATATGTCATTAGCATATATTACTGTAGCACCACGTTATCAAATCATGGACTAATTAGGCTTAAAAAATTCGTCTCACAAGTTGTATAATTAGTCTATATTTAATACCCCATGCATACGTGTAGAAACCAAACAAATCATTACACGTGACGAGACGTGCCTAGCTGTGGGGGCCAAGATAGCCCAGCGACTCTCTTTGCGGGACAAAGATCATCGACGTTATTTTCGAGACGGAGAGAGTAGCACGATAATCTATAGAATTAATTTTTATTTCTCATTCTATAAATTTGAGATAGGCTTATATGTGAGCTTTAAAAAATGGTAAAATGTCAAATTCTAAACTAAATAGTCTAATTTATTAAGTAGATTTCAATTCGTACAAATGAAACCATCCACACGGCCCCTGACATAAATCACGATGAACGCCAATACTTGCATGTGATTTCTTAACAGCCGGCGGTGGAGACGACATACACGACACTGTCTGAGGCTGTGTTTAGTTTGCGAAATTTGGAAATTTGGCTACTGCAGCACTTTCGTTTTTATTTGGCAATTAGTGTTTAATTATAGACTAATTAGGTTCAAAACGTTTGTTTCCCGATTTCCAACCAAACCGTGCAATTAGTTTTTTTTCGTCTACATTTAATGCTCCATGTACGTATCGCAAGATTCGATGTGATACCTACTGTAGCACTTTTTGAAAAAAAAATTGGGAACTAAACAAGACCTGACTTAATAAAAGATGAGTTGTCGTGTAGATCCTAGAGCAATCGCGCGAAGACGCTTCAAAAAACCTTATATACCCTGTTCGGGTGCAGGATCACAAGTGTGGAAAAGGGTAGGGTAGGAGGGCCTGCTTTCCTGATTGTCATGCACGCACGGGGTCGAGAGGGCATGTTTGTTTGAATTTATTAGCCGGCTTATCAGTTAGAATCTATAATATTTTTCTTTCACAACAAAACAGCTTCAGCCGGCTTTAATACCAGCCGAATAGGCCCTATAAACAACAGTGAAACGGAGGAGACAAAACCCTAGCTCAAATAAATGTGTTTTGGATGTCTGATATGTCATAGGCCAAAGATTTAAGAGTCAAGCAACCAAAAAATAAAACTGCAAAGAAGGATGGTCGCGGGCTGAATTCCGATGGACCATTCACTGTAGTGCCAGGCGGCCGTGAAACAACGAGACTTCATATAGTGATGAAGAGAGCTAAGTATGTCATCCTCCACTTCAAGTAGCAATGTGACTAAAGTTCCACCTTTTAGTTTTATTCGAAATAATTGAAAATTCTCTATTCGGTCAAGCCTATTTATTCCAACACTCGATGGGCACTTGGATCACACTTCCGCTTCCACGTACCGAAAGCAGTAGTGCAACGCCACAAGCCACGAGGGCCACATGTACACGATTTGACATTTGGCAAGCCTGTTTGGATGCTCCTACCAGACTATTTAATCTAGAATTTCCGGATCCCATGTTGAGAAAATCGTGCCGTGCGCCTGAGAACACTTGTCTGTGACTCACAGGATACTAAAGAAGCTCGCACAACCTGGCACTGACAGGAACGACCGTTAGGCCATATTTGGATTCTAAGTTTAGCTACTAAACTTTAGATCACTTTAGCTCTTGATGCTTCAAACAGGTCTAAAGTGTTGTCTAAAAATTTAGACCATCTTACAAAACTTTAGACCACATTAGTTAGTGAACTAAAGTTATTTAAAGTTTTAGTCCTCAACTTTAGTCAAAGTTAACTAAGCTTTAGACTTGGAAAGAGTGCCTAGAGCAGCCGGCAAAGTCTCCAAAAGTGAAGATACTGGTCTGGGGTTTGAACCTAGGCTCCCCACTGGCCTCCACGAAGGCCGCGCCCAAGGTGGCACATTAAAAAAATCTAAACATGCCCTTACTCCCTCCATCCAATCTTGTTTTTCAAGGATTTAAATTTTTTATTAAAATTTAGCTAGATCTATAAAAAATATTATTAATATTTATATATTTCATAATATGTTTATTATAAAAATACATTTCACTATTAATCTAATGATACCTATTACACGTCTAATACATATTACATATATGCAAATTTATAAAAAATGGTTTCTCAAAAAATAAAGTGTGTTTTTTATTTCTCAGATCTGATCGAATAAGTTTTGTAGGATCAACGTACACATTTTTTTTTATAAAAGTGAACTTACACAGTTATCCTTGCTTCTTCTTCTTCTTTTTGAGCAAACACAGTTATCCTTGCTACGCAATCCATAGCCACATGCCCACACATGAGCTCTCGGTGGCACTCGAGTCACAGCTCTGCTGCAGGAAACGGGGTCCACCGCACCAATTGGCATTTGACGGGTTGGTCCGGCACGCCGACGTCCTCGTGTGCCGAACGCTGCCGCTTTAGGTGCAAACAGGCCCGATCGCACGAGACTCGATCGGATCCGCTCAGCAGAAGCGGACCATACGACAAATACGCAACGCATACAGGAAAGGAAAGCCCGTCAGCCCCACCACGCCGGGGAGGTCGGACCGGCACGCGCGGCCCAATTCCTGAGTTGCTTCGTCGCGAACCTCTCTCCTCGTCTCCCAGAACACGCCTCCGCGTCCCTTCAACCTGGATTACCACCAGTTTTACAGCAGCCAAACCGCGTGATCCGTCCGAGTTTCCGACCCCGCTCGCTCTCGCCGGAGGCCCGGAGCTCTCCACCTCCAGCAACCCACTCCACCCCCGCGCGGACTGCGCTCGCGGCGCCGATGGAGTACGACTTCCGGGGGAGCCGTTCGGGCTCGGGCCCCTACGGCGCGCCCGGGGGAGGCTCCTCGCTCTACCCGCGCGTCGGGCAGCCCTCCCACGGCGGGGGCGGAGCTTCCACGGCGTCGCCGCGGGCCGCGCCGTACCACCACGGCTCCGGGTCCGGGTCCTCGGCTCCCGTCGTAACGCCGCTCGCTCCAACCTCCTCCTCCTCCTCCTCGAGTAATTCTCTCCCTTTGCCGCTTGGTACTCATATGGTATCATAATATCCGATTAATTCACGGTTGGTTGGGCTTGGTCCCGGAACGAACAACTGCTCGCTATGTACTGGATCGAATGTAGTATGGTGAATCGACTGTCGGCTTAATTGGATGTTTTTTTTTTGGTGGCTGTTAGGTAAGCAGATCTCTTTTTGGTTCGGGTTCTAATTGTTGGTATCACGATGAGGAAACTTACTAAATCCACCTTTACACTGGCCAATCGTAGCACTTGCCTTTGTTCATCTGTTAATTGCCTGCAAGTCGACGCAAGCTCTGTTACTCCTCTAGGGCATGCTGTGTAGTAGAAATGGCAGCAGATTCGAATGATACAAGCTACCCCTAAATTTAGTTGCACCTTGAATGTCTTGCGACAGGGCTTGGTCGGGTGTTTTTGGTGCAACTAAGTTGCGGACTAAGACATGAAATGGTTATGCACAAATCAAGGTGCTTTAAGGATAGGGTTTTTGTGTGTGTGCGCGCGCGCGCGCATACACTTGGCAAGGAACACAACGGTGCTAGATGCCAAATGCTTATGAAATAGGCATACACTTGGCAAGGAACACAACGGTGCTAGATGCCAAATGCTTATGAAATAGTTGAGTAAATGTTTATTACCCATCCTCAACATAATGGAAGTTGATAAGACGCTAGACTTTCCTAGGCGTCTGGATGTATTTTAATTTTGTAATTACTGAACGCTGCAAACCAGTTGGTAATGCATTAATTGTGTTTCTTTGTTTGTTTTGCTGCTTCCATCATGCCAAAAACAAAAGAGACAGCAAACTGCTTTCTAGTGTTTTCTGTTTTGCTTCTGTCAACAGCAGTTTGTATTCTAATAGTATTGTATTCTTATTGCACAGAGGTGGGCATACAAGTTACGATAAAGCCTGAATTCCGCATTGCCCCACCTGTGAGTAATTTAATTTAATATTGAAGTACATTTTGTCGTGTCTTGTCAGGAGCTATTAATCTGCTGTTAGATACAGAAGTGTTACGTCAGTGAGATTACACTCTTGCCTAGCTGTTAGACAAATGTTGGTACGCTGTTAATTCATATGTCATTTTGAAAAAAATATATATGTGTGTAAATATGAAAATTTTAAACTGCTGGTAACTAAATCCAACAGGAGATGATTTTTTTAAATAGTTTTTGGTTTCATATGGGGCAGTCTATGGAAGGCAAATTTGCTTTATCTGTTGTTAGTCAAGTTTAACCGCCGAGTGACGAACCATTAACAAATCTTACAGGTTTATCTAATTCTCAATGGACAATAACCCTTTTCTCGCAGCCTGTTGTAGATCTACCTAGTGCAGCTTATTCCATGATGAATGGACAGCTTGGGATGAAATTGTGTCTAAACAATACATGGAACTAAGATCTGTGCTAGTAATTCTGTTCTCTAGAAAATTTGCAGATGGCTTCTGTTAATTGTTCAGCAGCTGTGCTATTTATTGGTTGTATATAACCTTGGTGTTATAGTTTGCAGTCAACTGATTTGAAATGTATGAGAATGCAATTCATACTATATGTGGGTCTGTCAAAGTGTCGTACTGTATGTAGGGCCTGTCTAGTGTTTATTGTGTTCCTAGAAATGCACTCTACCATTCTTCAATTCCGTTTACATTTTATCGTTATTGAGATACTCTGTGGTTAAGTGCCATTAAGTGTGTGCTATTCAAGCTTAACTCATCCACCTGTTGTAAGTAGGGAATTCATTATCTTCTAATTAGTGTTATCTTTTCAGCCTCAATTGCCACCACAGATGGTAGAAATTCCTCGCAGCACCTTCAACTTTGATTTTGAGTATGAGAGAAGGATTCTTGCTGAGGCAGAGAAGGAGAACCCCAACTGGACTAAATTCGTGGTAGAAAGACAGGCACCACCTCCTGTGGCACAGCAGGCAAGATACATAGATCCTGCTATTTCTTTCTTTCTTTCTTTCTTTCTTTCACAAGTCTATTAATATCATTAACCATTACACGGCTACCATTAACTAATGTTTCTACAAGTTCCTAGCGTGGGAAAAGGGTCTTAAGTTGTTTATAGACTTATTTTTTGTTATTGATGTTGGCTTAATTGCAAGCTTTCCTAGCGTGACTTGTACCCACTGCTATAGTAATTTTGCCCTCGCACCATTTTTTTATAAAGGTTTTCCCAGCTTTTATAGAAAGCATACAAGAGGCCGTACAATGCAATCATGATGGGGCTACCAGCTTACAAAAGAGAACAGCAGTGCTCAAAACATGAGCAGCAAAACCACCTCTTTACACACCAGAACACAAATCTAAACATCAACTACTTCAAGGTATCTTCAAAAGATATAATATGGTTCAGCAAATGGAATGTTGCCACCCAAGTCTTGACTTGCTCAGCCTGCCCATCCATCCTAGAGCTGTCCTTCGGTCTTGGCAGAACTTGCCATTTCTGCAAAAATAACAAAAGTTTGTATGGACTCTCAGGGGGATTTGGGGAATTTATGCTCAATTGCCATTTTATTTCTAACAGTCCAGAGACCCCAAGCAATGATTGTGTAAAGAAAAGGCTTATAATTGTAGCAAGTAGCAACTGACTGACAAAGGCAGCCAGGACTCGTGAAACTCCTTCATGTTAGATGGCACCCTATCCCACGCCAATGATTCTTTGACGCAGTACCATATGAAGTTTGCCAAGACACACTGGAAAAGAACATGGTTGACATTCGTAGGTTTCCACAAAGAACAGAATTGCTGCACCCCTTCCACTTCTTTTGTTTTAGCTCAGTACCAGTCTGCAATCTGTCCTGAAAAGCCAACCATAGGAAGATTTTGATTTTCAGGGGTATTCCTTAGTTTCCTGGCACTCGTACTGTTTTTCCTCATTGTCAATTTTTGTTGATGTCTGGTTTGCTGTATAATGTGCGTTAGTTGAAAGACTAGAAGTATTTTCGAACTTGATTATTGAAACAACAATAAATCAATACTGTAAATGACATTGCTGAACCTGTTGAAAGACTTGAATTTCTCTTCTCAGAAGGGCTTTTGATCCCTTTGTGTAATTTGAATAGTCCAACCTTGCGATTCATTTTAGGTTCCTCACTACCCTTCGTCCGTTTAACATGATGCGTGGTGCATGCCAGCCAGATGTTGGAGACAAATTCTATTGATAGAATTACTGACGTTCCCAGTTTCATTTTGCAGGCTACACCAGCATCTTCAGGGGATCCAGTTGTCGACAGGTACGTCTCAATGGGGCTTGGGCGTGAAGCAGTCTCATTTGCGGTGTTGAATTATGGAGATAATCCAACGAAGGTATGCTCTTTCCCCCTTGTTGTATTTTCTTTAATACTGCTTTCAGCACCACTTAATCATGAAAAAATGGCTTTCTAATAGCTAAAGTTTCTTCAATGCCGATAACATAACTATGTACATCCGGATTTTTGGGCAATTAAATACACCTTTTCATGTTTCATCCACTAAGGGCGCGTTTGGATAGACACCCTCATGTGCCCACCCAAAAATTTGCCTTTGACCGTAGGCAGGATGTTTGGATCCCAGCTGGGCTTTGGCTTGCCCAGCATCGCACGGCCAACACGCAGTTCACTTTCCGGCCGATGCACGGCCAATTCCTGGGCTGCTGATTCAGCTGCCTAAATTTGGCCAGCCAACTATTAGGCAGGGCACATAATGGCAGTTACCAAAGGCACCCTAATTCTTTTCTTTCCAAGACTATAGTTGTCTTCTTGTCTTGTCAACATTATTATTTTTTGTCATGATCTTCAAAGAGATGAATCATTGAAATATTAGCCTGTTGGGAGTTTATGTTGCTCACTCACTCATGATTATCAACTGCCATTCACCAGTACTGATCACTTCACTAGTTCACTTAATATGCTTAGCATGTTTTTGACATGTACATCAGTTAAGCTGAGACAATTCCTGGTTCGCAATTTAGCAAATTTACACTATGAAAATAATGAACGCTGAACATAGAAGCAAGGTCTTTTTTCCGAAGACTTTTTGTAGGAATGAAAAAAAATGCATTCCTTCTACAACTTGCCAATTTTTTGTGCAGAAAAGAACATTTTGCTGTTTGGTAATTGCTCATAAGTGGGGTACAGTGTTTGAATAAATAATATCAAACTGACAAGTACGAACCGTCTTATCTTGTGCCCAGGTGAAAGAGTTCGTGAAATCCTACAACATCCTCCACGAGATGGGCTTCACATCGCCAAACGTCCCCGAGCTGCTAGCCATCCACGACAACGACCCTGACAAGGTCATCCAGCGCTTGCTCTCCTCGCCATCCTGATCCCAGAACAAGACGCCTCGTATTTGTATACCGCATCCATGTACAGCCCTGCCCTATGCTGGCAACCATCACAGATGATGTGGTTCTACTTCGATATATCTACGTGTTAGCTGCCCCTAGCTCTGTGAACCGAGTAACACGATTTGTATGTTGTACTTGTATACCGTCACCCGTTTGGTGTTTTTCTTGAAAACATTTTTTGCACCGTTTCATTCACGTTTGGATCTTTTCTCAGCTATCTATTACTGTACGACATGATTGACTGAGTGATGTTTCTCGTCGAGAAACGGCACGTATTTGTCTTGGTGAGTATATCCATTGGCTGACTAGTTCATCATTTTTCAGTGGCTGGCTAGTTCATCGTTTTTCAGCAGTTTCCTCGCACCGCTTCGCGTCCGCCGCCGAGCGTCGTCCTCTCATTGCTGGCTTGCGTACAGTCTCCACTGCATGGACATTCCACTGTTTGGTCAGAGCTTCAGAGGATAGATACAGCAGCGTCCGAAATCGGAATGATCCAAGTGTCCAACAATGTCCAAAACATCTGTCGGTCGCTGACTCCACTTCACAGTTCACACCAGTATCTCTAGTGACGGCACTGCCGCTTTGTCATGGCGTCGCGGCGGCGGCCGTCCTCTCCTTCCCCGTGCTGCCAAGCTCCAGCTCAACGCTTGCAATCCCGAAGATAGTTTTTATTAGGGTAAAGGACACTTTACAACCCTCAACTTGCATCAAAGTTCGATTTTCAACCTTCAACTCTGAAACCGGTCAAGAAACACCCTCCAACTATCAAAACCGGACGAATTTGGTCCTCGGCCGGTTTCAAAAGCGGTTTTCTATTTTCGAGAGGCGCCGAAATTTTAAATTATTTTTTTGAGCATCTTAACGTCCTCAAATGAAAAAACTCAAAACTATAAAGTTGTAGATCTCATTGAGATCTACAATTTACATATAAAAATTATCTTCATCCGACATCGTATCGAAGGGTTTTCTATTTTTTGAAATTTGAGTCTCATCACGCGACAAAATATGGTGCCGAAATTTTATATTATTTTTTCGAACATCTTACTTTCCTCAAATGAAAAAAATTAAAACTATAAAGTTGTAGATCTCATCGAGGTCTACAATTTACATATAAAAATTATCTTCATCCGACATCGTATTGATCGGGCGCTGCAAGTTCCCTGCCGTCTTCAACTTCGGCGACTCCAACTCCGACACCGGCGGCTTCTGGGCCTCCTTCCCGGCGCCGCAGGGCCCGTTCGGCATGACATACTTTCGGCAGGCCGGCCGGCCGCGCCTCCGACGGCCGCCTCGTCATCGACTTCATAGGCACGTACCTCTTGCGTACACGCATCGCGTGCTTCATATCCATCGCTTCTGTTTCTGAAAAAAAAAATTCTGAAAAAAAGTTGGTGTTTGTCCGACCAACAGCGCAAGCGATGGGGCTGCCGCTGCTGAGCCCGTACCTGCAGTCCATCGGGTCGGACTACCGGCACGGCGCCAACTTCGCGACGCTGGCGTCCACGGTGCTGCTGCCCAACACGTCGGTGTTCGTCACCGGGACCAGCCCCTTCTCCCTCGGCATCCAGCTCAACCAGATGAAAGAGTTCAGGAACAGAGTGCTCGCCTCCAACGGCAACAACGGTATGCCACCACAGTACTGAACCCTGTCTCTTTCAGTCAAGCCTCTGAAGAGATAAGACTACTAGAAAAATGCTCTGAACTTCAGAGTTCAGACAGGAAGGTTCAGAGATGCTTGGTTGCTTTGCAGGCCAACTCCCTCGTCCGGATGTCTTCGGCAACGCTCTGTATACAACTGACATCGGACAGAATGATTTTACCTCAAACCTTGGATCCCTCGGCGTCGAAAGCGTCAAGCGAAATGTACCTTCAACTGTCAACCAGATCTCCTGGACAATACAGGTAAGTAGTGTAGTAGAATCATCTGCTACTTCAAGTTGAATTACTGAAATGATCAAAAGAGCAGAGGAGATTCAGTTGATTCCATTGTTCATGCATATTTTGTCTGATAGGACTTGTATAACATCGGAGCTCGCAACTTCATGGTGTTCAACATGGCGCCCGTAGGATGCTACCCAGCATTCCTCACGGAGCTTCCTCATAACAGCAACGACTTGGATGAATTTGGATGCATGAAAAGCTACAATAGTGGAGCGACATACTACAACGAGTTACTGAACAGCAGCTTAGCCGAGGTCAGAAAGAAGCTGCAGGATGCGTCGATCGTGTATGTCGACAAGCATACCGTAACGCTTGAGCTGTTCCAACACCCAACGGCTCACGGTAAGCTCTTCTAAATATTTGTCACTGCGAATTTGGTTCACATTTACATCTGATAGAAAAATTGAATGATCTGGTGTTCATCTCAGGGCTGAAGTACTCCCTCTGTCCTAAAATAGAAATCATTCTCGCTTCCCGAGAAGTCAGCTTTTTAAAACTTTGACCAATTATATATAAAAGAATATTAATAATTATAATACATAATTACTATCATTAGATAGATCGTTGAATATACTTTCATAATAAACTTATTTGGAGATAGAAATGTTAAAATTTGACATGCACGCATCCCATAACGTCATCTATTCTGGGTGGTACCGGACTAGAGCTTGCTGTGGATATGGCGGTGGAACATACAATTTCAATCAGGATGTTCACTGCAGAAACAGCAAGGTAGTGAACGGCAAAACTACAACGGCAGGGGCTTGTGGAGACCCGCAAAACTATGTCAGCTGGGATGGGATACATGCCACTCAAGCTGCAAATAACAAGATAGCCTATGCAGTGATCAGCGGCTCCTATTCGTATCCACCTTTCGATCTTTCGAAGCTATGTAGCCCTTAGGCATCATCTAGTCAGACATACAGTGTTGTTTAAACCATGATATCATAACAGAAGATAGCAGCACTGATGTGTTTGGAAATAATCAGGTTTAAACTTCAAGCACTGAACCAAGAATGACTGAATGAGGATGGTATGTAGTTGTTTTAGTCGTACAGGATTGCTACATGCGGTACTTGTTAGATTGAATAGAGTATGTTGTTAAGAATTCAGACTTTAGATCACAGTTCACTCCCAAATGCAAGTGCAATTCCTGCAAACAAATTCCAGATACTGATTCACAAAAACCACTTGACACAACACAGTTCAACAATTGTGCTCTTAATGCTAGCATAATTTCCAGATCACTCTGAAATCAAGATACACTCTCTGAAATTAGAGTATAAGCAGATCACTACCACTCAATCTCAGAACTAGTGACAACCCTTCGGCACTCACCAACACATAGCAGAAGAAAACAAGAGACATCTAAATTGTAGTAGAAAATTCAGGACAGTGAATAGCGTGTTCCTCCTAAAGGCTTAATTATAGCAGATGAGGTTTCAAGCTAATAATTTGTTTAAAAAAAAAGGTTTCAAGCTAATAATAGGCAAAGTCATGCCATTGCCAGTTGTTTCACTTGTACGAAACCACAACAAATTATACTACTTGCTATAAATAGTAAAAACATACAGTTGACAGTACAGGTCAGAACATCACATCTTACTGCAAAGGCTGCAAATACAGTACTCCCTCCGTCCAGTAAATTTTGCAATTTTAGAGTTTAAATTTGTCCCACAAATTTTGCAATCCTAGAGTAGTAGGCTATCACATCAAGTGGGACCCAGGTTACGGAAGTCCCTTGAACGCTAAAAAAAAACACGACCGACAGCCAAACCTCACGCGAACGCCCTCAGCCACTCGTTTCATCTCCCCCATCCGAGACTCCCCACATCCTACTCCGTATCCTCCGCTGCCGAGCACTCCCGCACCACCTCAGAGCTCCTTCCCCATCCATCCACAATCCTGATCCCGAACCCAAATTCACGCTCAAATCGAACTCCATCCCTACAGATCTCCTTTCCCCGTTCCTCTCCTCTAGTAGCTCCTCATCCTCGACGCGCGCATGTCTTGAGGCGGCGGCAGGTGCCGTCGGCCTGCCGGATCAACCCGAGGGTGCCCTCGTCAGTGTAGAAGTATCCCCAAGAAATCCGGCCACCCTCCTCGCGTGGATCAACCCGAGGGTGCACTGCCCATCTCGCGTCGGTCCCACGATGGGCCTGTTTGCATCGGCCGCTAAGAGATGCAGCAACGGCAAGAAGTTACTCCGCAGTGCGGACGCGTGCTGCTGTTCGCCGTCCACCTCCGCCCCTGGTGGTGTGCGCGGCAAGGAAGAGGCGTCGACGTCTGCGTCGGCTTCCACGCCAGATAGCAAGAAGAAAAGGTGGAGGAACAGGACGTTCTGGAGGAAGAAGAGGAAGGCCAACAAGGAGAGCGGCGATGGCAGCGGCGAGCTCGCGGACCTCGTCAACAACATTTCGGCCAAGTCGGGTAAGCCGATCCATCCAACAGCCACTCGTACGCATGCAGATGTAGATGCCCATATGCGTGCATGGCTAATACGCTTGCCGGTACGTGCTGCGCTGCAGATGTCTGCAAGAATGTGAATGCGGCCGAGGAAATCCTACGGGGCAGCAACCAGAACATGCTGGACAGGTTGCTAGTTGCTGCGATAAACTGCTATTTAGGTCTCCAAAATGATGAACTGTTGTATATGCATGATGATGAAATGCTGCTTTTGGTAAATAAGAATTATCCTACATAATGAAACTGGTGTTCTTATAAATCTGTATAGGTAAATTCACAATGTTTTCGACTCTCTGATATGATATAATGAGGTTATTACTCGTACAACAGTACAACATCATGGCCAAATAATTTTTACATTCCCATTTATATGTTCTGCAGTTTATACATTCCATTCTTTGCATGTAAACTGAACCGAACTTATCTATTTACTATTTACTATATATCATGAGCTGAACTTTTAGGCCTAGAGAAGTTTCTGAAATTAAAACACCACCAACATAGGAAACATTTGCCACAAACCATTTAAAGTTCAAAACTTTATATAATTACAGCAGTACCAAAAGGCTTACTCCTTTATATTACAGGATATATAATTACAGCAGTACCAAAAGGCTTACTCCTTTATATTACAGGACATATAATTATAGCAGTAGCAAAAAGCTTATTCCTTTATATTACAGGACTATCAAAATACTCATGTGGGGTTTACTCATGTCCATCATTATTTTTCTAAGGACTTCATCACTGTCTCATAGAGTTGTCGGTCACAACTAAGGCTTTTAGGAAGCATGCCTAGCGCTTCGAGCCTGCCTTTGTCAATGTGAGGAATTTTATATCTGTTTCCTCCTTCATCTTTCATCACCTCAATCAAACACCCTTGTAGTGTGAGGAACACCCTATTCAAAGTATCTGGATCATAGTTATTAAACTCATTTTGGACATTCTGAATCAGCTCATCCAAATGCCTAGAGATCCTTTCATAGGTTAATGATTGGAGAGATGCAAAGAATCCCAGGTCTAGTACATTCCAATCTGGGGAATTTGCAGGTTGGTTGACGAGTCGTATGTCGAGCCCTGTTTGTGCTACAGCTTGAGCAAATTCTGCGTCATCTACTGGCACATGTGAAGGGGCATTGTCTTGTTGAATATATATGGTTTTTCCTCTAAGTTCTCGTGGCCATTTTCGAACAATAGCTTTTAGAACTTTACCAATCAGGTACGACCTCATAGTAGTTCGATCCACCTTAATAGGCTTAGTGACTTGGGCCCTTCTCCCTCTGTTACGGCTTCTTCGTTTTGCTCCTTCCTGCAGTAAATGAGAGACAAAGTCGGGATAACAAATGAGTACCAAAAATTGATGTAAGATAGCGAAACAAGTGTATTATGCTGTACCTTTCTAACAAATGGCCACACTCCTAGTTTCCCATCAAAAATGCAATTACCTGCATCATTATATATAGGTCTTCCAACTGCTGATAGGAACATAACTTTACCAACGGAATTCTTATTCTGCACAGTCCTATGTGGGTCATCCTCGTCTGGTAGCATATAATATTTCCTGTACGTGGATGTTGTGTTGAACCACTTCTCGTCTATATGGATGATATTGTCCATTTCAATGAACTTGGGTTCATTTGGCAATGTCCGTTTATCTAACATGGAAATACACCATTGTAGCCTCTCTTTCTTATTTTCTTCCCTCAACAATGGCTTTAGTGTGCTAGAGTGGCGTCGTAGTAGCCCTTCTTTGAACCGCGTATGCAGAGTGCTCTTTTTTACACCGATGGCTTCTGCTAGAGATCGAATAGTGCTCCTCCTATGCAAGGGAACACTAAGAATCTGAGATAGATCTACTTGTACCTTTTTGCGCCCGCACTTCTTGGGCATTCTTGATCTAACATCCACTGGCCTTCCTTGTGCACGGCATTGCTTCGCTCTCTGCCAAATGTGTTGCACTCGATACCTACTCACTTTGAACAATTGAGCAACTATAGTTGTGCTTTTTCTCTTTAGTCTTCCATGGTTGCTTCTCTCAAGCAATGCTTCATAGATTTGCTGTCGTTCGACATCTGTCAAATTTCTGTATGGACGTGCTCTATTCTGAGTACCATGATGATCTTCTTCAACATCTGAGTCCTCCAACTCCTCTTCATCGAAGTGTACCTCCACAACATTAGCATACACACCATACTCGTGCATGTCGTCCATCATGTCTACAAAAAAGGAATTACAAGGTGAGTTATTGTAGAGCAGTTGGTTAAGATTTGAAGATCAATTTAACTGACATGAGTTACAAAAACCAATCAGGTCTGTTGGATTAGGTGCATTGAACATTAGATATTTAATGTCCTTTTAGTAGTAATCTGTACCCATTATGATTACATCATATATGAAGGAAACCCCTTAATGTTTGAACTATTCAATTCAACGTGCTTTGGAAAATTAAATGAAAAAGGATTGATGATGGTGTACTCACTGATAACTTGCTGCATCTCTTGTTGCTGCTCAGAAACTTCAATGTTGTGATGTTCTTCAACATCCGAGTCATCCAACTCCTCTTCATTGAAGACTATGTCCTCAGGGTGAGTATGAACACCATACTCATCCATGGCCTCCACCATGCCTACAAAAGAATGAAATGGTGAGTTGTGGAGCAATTGTGTAGGAGTATTTCTTAGTTCAATTTTTGGTTCACTTATGAGTGTTGGTACAAGTAAATAATTATTGGTATAAGCGATGAACTGTAATTGATGTTAATTTTCTGTATTGGAGAACTGTAACTGCAGGCGTATTCAGCCATTGAAAAGAAAAAGGTTAGCAGGTCGTAAGCTTACTGTGAACTTAATGTATTTGTCGCTGCAGCTTAGAAGGTTCAAAGTTTATATCAAATTCATGTGGACCACCAAAGATGAGACATGCATCTTGCGGATGCTCTTCCTGTACTCCAACTACTGCAATGAGGTGAGGCACAATATGTAATTCAAGTATGATTCTAGTTTTAAATAGATAATTAAAATTGAGCTGGTTCTTATTGTTGTCTGAATACAATCAATAGAAAAAGAATTACCTTCATGATGTTCGTGTTCTCCCTCGGAAGCATAAACGTTGAGATCGATGACATGCATACCAAGGCGTTCATTGTGATGAAGATGTAGGGGCTGACCTTGGAAATGGGCTTCAGCTGCATAAACTTGATCTTGCTGGACATGAGAGATTTTGTCTTCTTGCTCATATGCAGGTTTTTGATTGAGATCAGGTAAGAGCTCTCCATGTTGATCTGGAAGTTGGGCTTCATCTTCATGAAGTTGATCTTCCCGGAGATGACCGATTTCATCTTCCTCATGTGCAGGTTCTTCATTGAGATCAGGTAAGAGCTCTCCATGTTGATCAGGAGGAATGTTGAGATCTATGGGCATGGCTGATGATGAAAATGGCTTCCAGGTTGATGGAGGGGAGGCTAGTGTGAGTGGATGATCTTGTGGGTATTGCAGAGAGAGCTTATACGAGGGGAGGCTGATGGGAGTGGATGATCTTGTGGGTGTTGCAGGGAGAGCTTATACAAGGGGACGTGGGGTGGCACAGGCGGGAAATCACTTGGAGATCACAGGCGGGAAATCACTTGGAGATGGTTCAAATTTTGGACACCGCGTGGATCATTCTCAGCCACAAACTAGTGTTCATGGAAGCTTTGTTTATTTTTTTCTCTGTCTCCAGAGTCTTCTCGCCATGTTGTATCAACCTTTGTGTAAAGACACGTGTAGACCATATCCTGTGCAATGATTATGAAACTGAACTCTGGTATAGTATGCCAGATTAACAATAGGGGTATTTTGGTCATTTGCCTTGGTGCATTGGTGGCTCCCTCAGGTCTTACAATTGCAAAATTTACCGGACGGAGGGAGTAAGTTTCAATTTGTTCTCAACATTTTCTTTAAGGGCTAATGATGATAGATCCACCTTGTTAATCAACAGTTTACTAGGAATTGAATCTTACAAAAGTAAGAAACCATTGCAAGCAAAAAGTAACCACCTGCCACAATTTACCAAGGCCCATTCCAAGCATGCATTCAGAAAGCAGGCACCATCATCAGCAACCACATCGCGAAGAGAAGCATAGATCAGTGCATTTCTCTGAAACAGATAGGCATAGTTCATTGATAGCGTTACCACACAGGACGAAACTACAAACTTTTGACGAGAACAGATCCTAAACGCAGACCTAGAACATGACGAGAATAGATATACTGAACACCTACAGTAGTGGCAATCACGCGTGGCGAGCGAAACGCAAACGCCTAAGCGCGCTCCCCGCGGATGCGGCGGGCGAGCTGGATGTCCTTGGGCATGATGGTGACGCGCTTGGCGTGGATGGCGCAGAGGTTGGTGTCCTCGAAGAGCCCGACGAGGTAGGCCTCGGCGGCCTCCTGCAGCGCGGCGACGGCGGAGGACTGGAAGCGGAGGTCCGTCTTGAAGTCCTGCGCGATCTCGCGGACCAGGCGCTGGAAGGGCAGCTTGCGGATGAGCAGCTCCGTGCTCTTCTGGTACTTGCGGATCTCGCGCAGCGCGACGGTGCCCGGGCGGAAGCGGTGCGGCTTCTTCACGCCGCCGGTCGCCGGGGCCGACTTCCGCGCCGCCTTCGTCGCCAGCTGCTTCCTCGGCGCCTTGCCGCCGGTGGACTTGCGCGCCGTCTGCTTCGTGCGGGCCATTCGGGGTGGGAGTGGGTGATTTGGGCTCGGAAACAAGAGAGTTTTGGGAGATTTTGGTGTGCTGCCTGGAGTGGTGATTCGGCGGGGGGTTGGGTGCGTTTAAGTAGCGGTGGGATTTCGGGAATTGGCGCGCGGCTTGAAATTTCTTTGCGGTTTTGGGCAAAAATTCGGGGGGTTGGAGGGATCCGGGGAGCGCGACCGCGGCGTGGGGGGGCGGAAGAGGAACTGGGTTTCGGCGATAGGGGAGCCCTTGGATCAGGGTGGATTTGACGGCGGGGATGCCTCCTGCAGCGCTGCCACGGATCGCGATCCGCCACTGCCGGCCGCCGTGCGTGGTGTTGGACTGTGTTGGGGCTTTGCCTGGCTGTGGCTGCCAATGGCCCATTTCAAACGTGCTCATAGTATCTTGATTCTAAAAACAATACCACGCACGGCTACTTATAATCGGAGCTTTAGAATAAGTCAAATGTCCTCAAGTCCATGGGTTTATTATGAAAATATATTTCATTATTATTCTAATAGTACTTATTACACAACCTAAATATTATTGTTTTTATAAATTTGATCAAAAGTGATATTAATTGACTCATCAAAAAAGAAGAATTACATTATTTTAGGCCTTGTTTAGTTCCTCCCTTAAAGTTTAGTCTCTATCACATCGTATGTTTGGACACATGCATGGAGTATTAAATATAGACTAAAAAATTACTGATTGCATAGATTGCGACTACTTTGCAAGACGAATTTTTTAAGCCTAATTAGTCCACGATTTAATAATGTGGTGCTACAGTAAACATATGCTAATGACGGGTTAATTAGGCTTAATAAATTCGTCTCGCTGATTACTGAGGACTTTCTGTAATTTGTTTTATTATTACTATCCGAACACTCCCATATGACAACCCCATATAACACTCGATATGACACCACTAAACTTTAGCCCCAGAATTTAAACACCACCTTAGAGAAGGAGGTAATATGTTTGGTAGCTAAGGTCAGTTTGGTTCCCAAGTAAGCTTTGCCAAGCCTTGCCAACAAGAGCAAGGTTAACCTTACCGGCTTGGGTAAGCCAGATTGGCTCTCTTATGATAACAAGGATTTTTCTTGCCAGCATACACTCTATGTAAGCTTGTCTACCAACCAAATTGTTATCC